>NW_023615514.1:300000-440001 GCF_013339695.2 Rhipicephalus sanguineus | reverse complement strand
TCTTGCTGTTCCGGTGTTCTTGCCCTACAACGCCTATAAGTGCGTGACAAACTGGTGGTGGTGCTGGGTAATCTATGCACCGTACCCCTCCGAGTAGCAAGATCTCAAGCATCGTGCCGGTGGTTACTCCTGTGCACCGCGCCAGCAGAAGGATTCGAGGACAAGCTCCTGAGTTTGGACTGCTCCCAGACAACATGGCAGCTCCGACCATCCCAACCGACACCAACCAAACCGGTACGGAAGGCACAACGCCGCTTCATTGTACTTTGCTCAATCCTCGAACGCCAAATCCCTTCCATGGCGCTCCAGATGAGGATGTGGAAGATTGGCTTGTGCACTACGACTTTGTTGCCGTGCACAACAAGTGGGACAACGCAGACAAGCTGCGACACGTCTATTTCAGCCTCATGGATGGCGCACGTGTTTGGTATGAGAACCGTGCAGGCATCTTGACATCATGGGAAGACTTCAAACGCAGGCTTCTTGAGACTTATGCCAACCCTGATCGTCGGGAGCGAGCCGAGCGTGATCTCCAGTCCCGCATACAAATGCCAAACGAAGGCGTTGCAATGTATGTCGAGGACATGACGCGTCTTTTCCGACGAGCCGACCCCAACATGGCAGAAGAGAAAAAGGTGCGGTACTCATGCGCGGGGTGAAAGAGCAGCTGTTCGGTGGGCTTGTGCGCAGTCCGCCCAAGACTGTGTCAGAATTTCTTTCTGAAGCCGTGACCATCGAGAGCACTCTTCGGCACCGGGCCCCATCATACGAACGACAAGTCAACGCTGCCTCAACTACGGACTGCTTGGGAGCTTTCGGTGGCCACATGGATTTCTTCCGAGAGCTCATACGCTCAGTTATACGCGAAGAACTTCAGAAGCTGTCAGTACCCTCACCGCCCACTATCTCTTCTTTGTCCAGCGTTGTCCGAGATGAAGTCCAGCATGCCCTAAGAGAACCGTCTTTTATGAGAGAACCTCAGCCACCGAGTGACTTCCCCCGGATGTCGTATGCTCAAGCTTTGAGGCAACCGGTCACACCTGCAATGCCGCTTCACACCGCGGCCCCGGTCACACCTGCAATGCCGCTCCACACCGCGGCCCCAGCAATGCTGCAGACAGTCCAAGCGGTCCCGTATTACAACGACCATCGACTGACCCCGCGGAAATCAGACGTATGGCGTGCACCAGATCGACGTCCTCTCTGCTTCCACTGTGGCGAAGCTGGGCATGTATACCGACAGTGCACCTACCGGGAGCTTTGCCTACGCGGATTTTCGGCGAACTCACCGCGACTAGGTTCGGCCAGCGGCCCCCTGAAATCGAAGACTACGTTGCGCAGCAGCGTGGATCCTCGTCATCCCTGCATCAACCTCGCTCCCCATCACCTCGACGGTTTTCCCCTAGTCGCCGTAGCTATTCGAGCGTGGTGCAGGGTCGGTCACCCAGCCCACGCCGGGAAAACTAACCACAGCGACCTTCGGGGGCAAGGCCGCTCAGACTGGATATGCTCAAGGCCCCCCATCGACGCTTACGCGAACCGACGATCCACCGACGACATCACCGACTGATTCCAGAAAGGTTTCCTTGGACATTCCAGTACTGCTCGACGGTCGCCAAGTCAGTGCTTTGGTGGATGCGGGTGCGGACTATTCTATCATTAGCGAAAAACTGGCCGCCCTCCTGAAGAAAGTGACGACGCCTTGGAACCGAAAGCCAATTCGTACTGCTGGCGGTCATATCGTCACACCGCTCGGCGTTTGCACGGCACGAATACAGATTCGCGGTTGTACCTTTGTTAGCTTGAGCATTCTCCGTCAGTGTTCTCGAGACCTAATAATTGGAATGGACTTTCTCAGAGAGCACGGTGCTATCATCGACACTCGACAACGCCTCGTCACATTCTCGACAAAGAGTGCCACAGCAGCGAACGACACTAGCCACCATCGAGTATGTCTGCGTGTAATAGACGACGCTGTCACGATACCACCGCGTGCAAGTGTCGTGGTTAAAGTGGCGTGCGACGGATTAGCACACGGCGAAGTGGTGGCGGAAAGCAATCTTCCCTACTCCTTCCCAAGGTGTCTGCGTAGCACGAAGCCTGGTGACCTCCGTGAAGGCCAACGCGAGGTTTTGTCACAAACTTCAGCTACGCCCACGGCACCTTTTCCCGTTACTGCATCGCCTACGCCGACCCAGTAGCCGATGTCACTGATGTTGCTTCCGAGGCGATCGACACTGCTGAAGCACCTCTCCGCGGAGTCGACATAAGTCCCACTCTTCCTGGCGAAGACAACAAAGACTACGCGACCTGTTGCTGGAGTTCCACACTTGCTTTGCACGTTCGTCGAAGATACGTCAGACATCGATTACGAAACACCGTATCATCACCTACGACGACGCGCACCCTATACGGCAGCAGCCTTACCGAGTTTCACCAACCGAACGACGCGCAATTCAAACGCAGGTGAAGGAAATGCTTCAAGACGGCGTAATACAGCCCTCAAGCAGCCCGTGGTCATCGCCTGTCGTCCTGGTGAAAAAGAAGGATGGCTCCCTTCGGTTTTTGGTCGATTATAGGAAGCTGAATAACGTCACAAAGAAAGACGTGTACCCGTTGCCTCGGGTCGACGATTCTCTAGACAGGCTCAGGCGCGCAAAGTACTTCTCCTCAATCGACCTGAAAAGTGGCTATTGGCAAATAGAGGTCGATGAGCGGGACCGCGAAAAAACTGCTTTGTAACTCCGGACGGCCTTTACGAATTTCGAGTGCTCCCTTTCGGCCTCTGTTCCGCTCCGGCCACATTCCAACGAATGATGGATACCGTTCTCGCTGACCTCAAATGGAAAAGTTGCCTTGTCTACCTGGATGATGTCGTTGTCTTTTCGGAAACGTTTGACGAGCACCTACGTCGCCTTCGGAGTGTTCTCGAAGCCATTCGATCGGCTGACCTCACCCTCAAGCCTGAGAAATGCCATTTCGGCTACGAAGAGCTAAAGTTCCTCGGCCACGTTGTGAGCGCTGCTGGTGTTCGGCCCGATCCCGAGAAGACTGCTGCCGTGGCTGCTTTTCCAGCCCCTACGGACAAGAAAAGTCTTCGACGATTTCTGGGTCTGTGTGCGTATTATCGCCGCTTTATTGAAAATTTCTCTAAGATTGCGGAGCCACTAATCAGACTTACGCGTGACGACGCACCATTTCTATGGGCTGACGAACAATCGACTGCCTTTGCGGAACTGCAACATAGATTGTCTTCTCCTCCTGTACTTGGCCATTTCGATGAGGACGCTGACACAGAGGTACGCACTGACGCCAGCAACATTGGTCTCGGAGCTATCCTGGTGCAAACTCAAGATGGGACCGAAAGAGTTATCGCCTACGCGAGCCGCACTTTGTCACGAGCCGAGATCAACTATTCAACGTCAGAGAAGGAGTGCCTCGCGGTAATATGGGCTATTACGAAGTTTAGACCTTATCTCTACGGGCGCCCATTTAAAGTTGTGACTGATCATCACTCTTTATGCTGGTTGGCTAACCTCCGAGACCCTTCTGGCCGATTAGCAAGATGGAGTCTGCGACTTCAGGAATTCGACGTCACCATCGTATACAAGTCAGGTAGAAAGCATGAAGATGCCGACACCTATCACGAGCCCCTCTCGAATCTGAAAGTGCAGCCGCAGAAGACGACAGCGCCTTCCTGGGGACTCTCAGCGGGGCGGATCTGATCGCTAAACAACGAAGGGACGCTGAGTTAAGGCTCATCATTGATCATTTAGAAGGTGGCACCGCGTCAATCCCTCGTCCTATTTCGCGAACGTTGCCGTCATTTTGCTTACGAGAGGGCATATTATACAAACTGAACACCGGTGTCGGCAGCAGATCTCATCTTCTAGTCGTGCCTCAAGGCCTTCGCGATGACATCCTGTTAGCTTGCCACGACGAGCCGACATCTGGCCATCTGGGCTACTCGAGGACTCTTGATCGGGTGCGACAACAATATTACTGGCCTAAACTGGCTGCTTGCGTCAAGCGCTACGTGAAAGGATGCCGTGAATGTCAGCGTCGCAAGTCGCCACCTTTAAAACCTGCAGGCCTCCTACAACCCATCGATCCACCACGTACGCCGTTTGACCAGGTTGGAATGGACCTCCTTGGGCCGTTTCCTTTGTCCTACTCCGGAAACAAGTGGATCATTGTCGCCACTGATTACTTGACCCGTTACGCTGAGACGAAGGCACTACCCCGCGGGACAGCATCCGAAGTCGCCCAGTTTTTCATGCATCACATTGTGCTTCGTCACGGCGCCCCGTCATTCATCATCACTGACCGAGGGACAGCGTTTACGGCAAAGCTCTTGGACGACATCTTCAAGCTCAGTTACACGAACCACCGGAAGACCACTGCGTACCACCCTCAGACTAATGGTTTGACAGAAAGGCTCAACAAAACGCTGGCGGACATGATCTCTATGTACGTGGATGCGCAGCATAAAACGTGGGACGAAATCCTACCGTACGTAACGTTTGCGTACAACACCGCAACACAGGAAACGACTCGATTCACGCCATTCCGCCTCGTTTATGGTCGAGATGTTCAATCCATGCTAGACGCCATGATTCCTTATGACGACACCTCCCAGCACGAGCAGTTAGCTCCTGACGTCGAAGATTACATTCAGCGCGCAGAGGAAGCGCGTCAACTGGCCCGCTGCACATAAGACGCAGCAGTGTGCAGATGCACGAAGGTACAACATCCACCATCGACAAGTTACCTATGAACCTGGTGACCAAGTTTGGGTTTGGACTCCCATTCGACGACGAGGTCTCAGCGAGAAACTCCTGAGCAAGTACTTCGGACCGTACAAAGTACTAAGGCGTGTGAGCGAAGTTAACTATGAAGTTATCCCAGACGGAGGCTCAGCATCGTCCCAACGCCGTGTACCGCGCACAGAGGTTGTACATGTTGTACGCCTAAAACCATATTTTACGCGGTGATTATTTTGGTGACTATTTTCGTCGTGCAGCAAACTTTCTTTTCCCTTTGCCGTTGTCGGTTAGCTCTCCAAAGAACTGTGAACTGCGTTTTTTGCTTTTATTGCGGACCCCAGACCTCATTTTCTTTCGCGTGCATCTACGCTATGTGTTATAACGTACTTCTTTCACTTTTTTTTCTCTTGTTCATTTTTTTTTCGTTATCGGCCTCTTCAGTGTATCTCCTGTGTATCAGCATCGAGTCGATGCTCCGTTGGGAGGGGGAATAATGCCACCTGGTGTTTTGAGCCAGCATGCCGTGGCAAGCCGAAAAGGCGAAGAAGACGAAGGCGAGGAGCGCTAGCCGTTGGACCGTGTCTGTCATTCGCGTCTTGCTGCTCCGGTGTTCTTGCCCTACAACGCCTATAAGTGCGTGACAATATATAATAATAAAGACGTGTATTAGCGGGCACTCGGCGATGATACACGACTGCGACAGTCAAGGCGGGGTGCCGACTCTGAGCGCGAGGAGCGTGCTGTCCGAGAAGAGCGGAATAGGACGACCCACTAGTAAGCGCTCGAGAGGGCGACCCATTACAGGCTTCCAACGCTTCGCTACAATTAGCCCGGGTACAAAAAGGAAGCCGCCTGGCCACCTAACTGCTTGTCACTATGAGCGAGTCATGGTAGGGTTTCAGGCACTCAACGTTGACGATGTCGCGCCCTCGACGGCGCATGTCCGAAGATGGTTCAAGGGGTCCGATCACGTAGTTGAACGGGGACATGCGTTCGACGAAACGGTAGGGGCCGCCGTATTTCGGCAGTAATTTTGAAGAGAGTACAGGTGCAGTGGTAGGGACCGAGAGCCATACGAGTGCTCCAGGGAGGAACGTGGGCGCAGAAGTGGTGGTGTCACCGCGAATGCTCTTCTGCCGCTCTTGGTCATGCGTAGTAAATGTCTTGGCGATCTCCCGACACTCCTCACCAAGTCTTGCTGTGGCAGAAATAGGCGCACACTCAGACGGATCCGGCTTGTATGGAAGGATTGTGTCGATTGTGTGCGACGGGTGCCTGCCGTACAATAAGAAAAAGGGCGAGAAACCAGTAGTGCTCTGAGGGGCGGTATTATAGGCGCAGGTGACGAAAGGCAGAATGGCATCCCAATTTGTGTGATCGGCGGCGACGTACATCGAGAGCATGTCGCCGAGCGTGCGGTTAAAGCGTTCGGTGAGGCCATTCGTCTGCGGGTGGTAAGCAGTCGTTTTCGGGTGAACAACGTTGCACTCTTTGAGAATGGCTTCGACTACTTCGGACAAGAAGACACGACCTCGATCGCTGAGCAGCTCCTGGGGTGGACCGTGGCGCAGCATGAATCGGTGCAGCAGGAAGGAGGCAACATCGCGCGCTGTAGCCGCTGGGAGGGCGGCAGTTTCGGCGTATCGCGTAAGGTGGTCAACAGCCACGATGGCCCAGCGGTTACCAGCCGACGTTAGAGGAAGTGGTCCATACAAATCGATGCCAACGCGCCCAAACGGCCGGTCAGGGCAAGGTAGAGGTTGCAGACCTGCCGGCGACAGGTGCATTGAAGTTTTGCGGCGCTGACAATCGATGCAGGAGCGAACGAACTTCTGCACGTGGCGGTACATCCCTCGCCAAAAGTACCATTGGCGAATGCGGTGGTAGGTTTTTGATACCCCAGAGTGTGCACACTGCGGATCAGAGTGGAACGACTCGCATATGTCAGAACGCAGACTGCGGGGTATTACGAGTAGCCACTGGCGGCCGTCGCCGTAATTGCGTCGGTGGAGGAGGTCGTCGCGAAAGGCGAAATGGTGCGCTTGACGACGCAACGCGCGAGTGGATGGTGTCGCCGATGGATCAGAAAGCAAGGCTATCAGTGAGGCAATGCAGTGATCCTTACGCTGTTCAGTAGCGATGGTGTGAATGTCGATAGAGGAAACGGCATTGTGAAACACTGAGTTGGGAGTATTGTCGTCAGGCAAGGGGGAGCACGAGAGTGCGTCGGCGTCAGCATGCTGGCGTCCGTTGCGGTACATCACGCGGATATCGTAGTCCTGTAGGCGAAGTGATCAGCGGGCGAGGCGGCCTGAGGGATCCTTCAATGACGACAACCAGCATAGTGCATGATGGTCGGTGATGACATCAAATGGGCGACCATACAAATAAGGTCGGAATTTCGTAAGGGCCCAGATGATCGCCAGGCATTCCTTTTCGTTGACGGTGTACGACTTGCATATGCTACGACATATTCAGGAAACCCTGGTTTGCGCTGCGCAAGGACAGCGCCAAGGCCAACGCCGCTAGCGTCTTTGTGCACCTCTGTAGGGGCCGTAGGGTCGTAGTGGCGTAGAATGGGAGTTGCACACCGGCGTCGCACAAACGCGTCAAAACATGCCGTAGGCATTGAAGATGCGTGGAGAAGTCCGGAGCAAACACGACGACGTCGTCGAGGTAGCACAAGCACGTCATTTTAGGTTGCGCAGAACGGTATCCATCATGCGCTCAAAGGTGGCGGGCGCATTACACGGCCCAAACGGCATGACGTTGAATTTGTACAGGCCGTCGGGCGTGACAAAGGCGGTCTTCTGTCGAATGTCATCAGCCATAGGTACTTGCCAGTACCCTGAGTGCAAATTGAGAGATGAAAAGAATTCGGCGCCTTCCAGGCTGTCAATCGCGTCGTCTTTTCGCGGCAGTGGATACACGTTCTTACGAGTGATCTTGTTGAGTCGTCTGTAGTCCACACAGAACCACACAGAACTGTCCTTCTTCGCAACAAGAACGACAGGAAACGCCCAGGGGCTGTTAGAGGGTCAAATGACATCGCGTCGAAGCATGTCGTCGACTTGCTCGATGATTACACTGCGTTCTGCGGGAGATACGCGATATGGACGTTGCCGCAGTGCCAGGTGGTCGCCAGTGTCGATGCCATGCGTAACGGCCGACGTGCGGCCGAGAGAAGTTTGAGATCGAAAGAAGGGGGAAATTCATCCAACAGGTCCAGAGGATGGGAACGCTGGACCTGCATAAGGCTGTCAGCTATGGAGTAACCAAATACGTCAGCGGGTAATGAACCAGACGTCGAAACAGCACTGAGCGTACTGGAACTTCGGCCGTGCGAGTCATCGGGCTCGTCCATAACTTGTGCGTCTTCGAGGGGTTCCACGCTGCCGAGACATTCCCCTCGCACCAACATAGCACTGTACGGGGAGGGGTTGATTACAAAAATAGAGGTGCTGCCCTGAGTGACTTGAACGGTCCCGAAAGGCACCAGCAAGCCTTTCCTTGTGCAAACACGGTCATATAGTGAGAGGAGTGCAACGGTGTCGGATAGACTGGCGCAGTACACCGCCGTTGACGAGTTTGCAGGCACTTTGATGTCGTCTTTGACGAGTACCTTGCTCGCAGCCGATGGACTGTCTGCCGGCGTCAAATTAGAGAATGGTGAGAGCTCTATTTCGGAGGCTGCGCAATGAATTACGGCGTCGTGGCGGGAGAGAAAATCCCATCCGAGGATGACGTCGTGAGAGCATGCAGGAATTATGATCAATTCGACGGCGTACATAGCGTCCTTAATCATGACGCGGGCTGTGCACACCGCTGTAGGGTGAATACTTTGGGCGCTGGCTGTACGGAGGGAGAGCCCGTAAAGTGGCGTCGTCACTTTTCGCAGTATTCGGCTAAGCTTTGCGTCCATAACGGATACGGCGGTTCCAGTGTCGATAAGGGCAGATGCACGAACACCGTCCACAAACACGTCTATCACGTTCGATAGGCTTCGCGAGGGCTTTCGCAGTTCGATAGCATCGCAGCCCTTGCCTCCTGGACTGCGACGACTAGTTTTCCTGGTCGCGTGGGAGCAGACGTGGCTGCATTGGTGACAGCGAGCGGCGTCGTGGTGACTGTGAACGGCGGGTAGATGGAGCGGGGCGAGACGTCGGCGACAGAGGCGTAGGTGGGTCGTAATATGGGCGGTTCGACAGGCTGGTGGCAGGGCGACGCGACTCTAGGCGGCTGCACACGATTGCAATAGCGCGCCACGTGGCCGGCGTAACCGCATGCGAAGCATATAGGGCGGTTGTCAGGTGTGCGCCATCGGTTCGCTGGGGCAGGGCCCGCGCATGGTGCAGGACGGGATTGACGGGGCGGCAACTGATAGGACTGGATGGTGGGCTGCAGTCGTGGCCTGTGCGTGACATCGGCGCAGGTTACCGGTACATCCGCTTCGAAAGAGTGAGGCCGAGTGGAGGCTTCGGCGTAAATGTGTGGGGCAGCCGTAGGGATTGCTGGGGGCGTTCTTGCGACCACTTGGGCGTAACTGAAGGGGTGCAGGAGCCGTATGGTGCTGGTGGTACCCGGGCATGACCTCTGCGATTTCTTGCTCAATTGCTCGACGCAACGGAGGCAGAAGTGTGGTCGAAGGGTGTTGAACGTACTGCGGGCGAGCAAAGTCCAGCAGAGAGAACTGGCGCACGATTTCCTCGCGCACGAATGTCTTCATCTCTGCGAGCAACGCGAAGTGGTCGGATATGGTCGACAAGTCAGCGAGCTCGGCGTCGCGTGATGGAGACCGACGGGTCATCGATCGCTGCCGGCGCAGCTCCTCATAGCATTGGCAGAGCGTTATGACCTCTGCCACTCTGCTGGAGTTCTTGGCTTACGAACGTTCTTGGCTTACGAGCTTACGAACGGCAGGGCGGCCAAACACATTGATAATGGCAGTCTTGAAGTCGGACCACGTCGTAAAATCTGATGCGTGGTTGTTGTACCACAAGCCCGCCACACCCGCGACGTAGAAAACCAGGTTAGTCAGTTTTCCTGCCTCGTCCCATTTATTGAGGACACTCACGCGCTCGTAAATCGCGAGCCACTCCTCTACGTCGGTGCCATCTGCGCCAATGAAGACCGGAGGGTCGCGGATACGATGGACACCTGGACATGAGGCCGGTGTAGGCGGGGGCGTTTGCTGGGAGGCGTCTTGAGGCATCGTAGGCGGCAGGGTACGGGATCGAAGAGCCAGGGGCATCGAATGAGGGCCGAAGTTGTTGTGGAAGCCCAGCACCCTCCACCAAATTATAAAGACGTTTATTAGCGGGCACTCGGCGATGATACACTACTGCGACAGTCAAGGCGGGGTGCCGACTCTGAGCGCGAGGAGCGTGCTATCCGAGAAGAGCGGAATACGACGACCCCCTAGTAAGCGCTCGAGAGGGCGACCCATTACAGGCTTCCAACGCTTCGCTACAATTATTATATATATATATATATATATATATATGAATAACGAGAACTTATTCTGGCTACCGTAATAAAAATTGTGAAAGACTTCGTACTACAATATAGGAAACAAATATTTATTTTACCCTGACAGTTTCGGCTGGAAGACCAGCCTTCTTCAAAGGATGTAAGTGAAATGAAACGGCCATTGCCGAACCCGCTGCACAAGGGCCGCCCACCCGGTTTGGGGGCCAGACAATACTTTCAAAAAAAAACAGAGAAAAAATAGAAAAAGGAAGCGAGAACTCACGAAGGAAGCAACAGTGACAAAACGAAGGAGGGAAAGAACAGCGGCAGGAGAGGCGGCGGGCTATGCCCGTCTTATCTTCGTACGGTAGATAAGAAGCGGCGTGAGCAAGGGGAAAAGACAAATGTCGCTTCTACACATCACACACGCGGCGTACAAGTTCAGATGGCTCGGCGGTTAGCTCGCGGCGCGCCGGGCCGCGTACATACATACGACCCGCTCCAGCTTTGGGAAGACTCTGGCCACGATACAAGGCTAAATATATATATATTGCCACGGGCGTTTCCTATGATCACTTTTGCTTTATTCGGTTTTCGCCCACAAAGACTGTCAGCAATGCTCAGCGCGAACCGCGCCTCATTGTTCGAGAAGCTTCCCGATCATTGTAGATCGTTTTGTTAAGATTGCGCGCAAGACGCGCACACTCGAGCTCATTCTAGAATTTGCGCGACAGCCAGCGATAACGCTGGAATATTCGACGGCACATGTTTAAATGCCGACGCGCTTGACCGCTTGTCAGTTGATCGACGGACGACGCCCTGTTCGCCGCTATCATTGTACAGCGTGTATTGCCGTAGTTCCAATTCTCAGTTTCTCGGCCACAAGTTCGGCCAAATAAACAGTTTCATCTCGGACGTGCTGACTGTTGTCTTCGTCGACGTCACGACCACGTGACATCTGGTGGAGGTGCTGCTTCTTCCATGATCCGGACGCCCCCGCGAAGCGCTGACCCAAGCCCAAGCCGCGAGGAGCACGACGGCAAAGAAAACCCGGATCGTCGAGCAAGCCGCAGGCAACAAGGTCTACCGCCAGAGCACGGGCTTCTACCTGAAAAGACCCGGCAAACAAAGATCCTGACCTCGACCACAGCGACGATGACAGATGCTGTGCCGCCCGCACCGATCCTTCTCCGGACGCCCAAGGAGCCGCCAACCTTCCGCGGATCGTCGTTCGAAGACCCGGAAAGCTGGCTCGAAGCCTACGACCGAGTCGCCGTTTTTAACGCCTGGACCAGCGAAGACAAGCTACGGCATGTCTATTTCGCTTTGGCAGACGCCGCTCGGACCTGGTTCGAGAACCAAGAGCGAAGCCTGACAACGTGGGATATCTTTCGCACCAGGTTCCTTGCGACATTCACAAGCGTCGTCAGGAAAGAGCGTGCCGAGGCTCTGCTCGAGACCCGCGTGCAGATGCCGAACGAAAACGTGGCGCTCTTCACGGAAGAGATGACAAGGCTGTTCCGTCATGCAGACCCTGTCATGCCCGAGGACAAGAAGGTCCGCTTTCTTATGCGAGGAGTCAAACAGGAGCTCTTCGCCGGGCTGATGCGGAAACCCCCTTTGACAGTGCAAGAATTCGTTTCGGAAGCAACGACCATCGAGAAGACGCTCGAGATGCGCACCCGGCAGTACAATCGCCGCGCATTTCAAGACAGCGCAGCTGTTCATGGCCTCAGCTCCGACGACTTCCGCGAAACGATCCGAGCCATCGTGCGAGAGGAGCTGCGAAAGCTTGCGCCGTTTGCACAGCCGGAAGTTACGGCGATTGCTGACGTTGTACGCGAGGAAATCACAGTCACTGGGTGTTCCTCAGCCGACACCGCCGCAGTTGCAAGCCATGAGCTATGCTGCTGCAGCCCGACGCAACGTCCCCCCTCCTCGTCCACGTCAAGACGCCGCGCCACCCCAGCAGTTCCGCCGCCAGGCACCACCGCCGCCACCACCGACATCATACCGCCCGCCAGCCGGCCAGCGATACACGCCGAGGAAGACCGACGTCTGGCGCGCCCCTGACAACCGCCCGCTCTGCTACCACTGCGGGGAGGCTGGCCACACGTACCGCCGCTGTCAGTACCGACAGATGGGGCTACGAGGATTCGCCGTCAACGCGCCGCGCCCGCAGCCAGGCGAACGGCCTCGCGACATCGATGACTACCTCACCGGAACACAGTGGCAAGAACAACGACCTTCCCGCTCGCCGTCGCCGGGCCGCTACATGTCACAGCACCGCCGGCAGAACACTGGCCCAAGCCGGGGCCGGTCGCCTAGCCCGTATCCGGGAAACTAAGGGCAGCAACCGATGGAGGTGCGGTTGCTGTACGACGAAATGCCGAAGATCCTCCGCGGCCGCCGCCGACGACAACGCGACGAGACCTTCAGAAGACGACGCGAACCAGACAGACCCCTGACGACGAACCTTCGCGGACCGAAGTAGACTTAACGACGCAATGCGGAAGCAGCGGAACAAACCGACGTAGCCGTGACCCGACGCCGCGACGTAACCGCAACGCAAGACGGCGGACTAGCGACCTCGACGTTCAGATCGACGGCCACAACGTCACCGCTCTCGTCGATACTGGAGCCGACTATTCCGTCATCAGTGGGCCGTTCGCAGCAAAGTTGAAGAAAGTTAGGACTGCTTGGGAAGGCCCCGAGATCCGGACCGCTGGAGGCCATCTCATAACGCCGATTGGTGTCTGCACGGCGAGAGTCACCATCAACAACCGGACTTATCCTGCGAGCTTAGTAATCCTACAAAACTGCTCCAGGGATGTGATACTTGGAATCGACTTCCTAAGTGACCACGGCGCCGTCATCGACTTAAGAACCAAGTCGATAACCCTATCGTCGGAGAAAGCGACACCGCCGGATACGAACCCATGCCAATATGCCCTGAATGTGCTCGAGGATCAAGTCACCATTCCACCTAGATCCAGCATCATAATTCCCGTCGGCACCGAAACGGCTGAATGCATCGAAGGTGTCATCGAGAGCGATCAGCGTTTGCTGCTAGACCGTGACATTTGCGTTGCAAGAGGCATTGCTCGGCTGTATGAAGGGAAAGGAAGCGTGATGCTAACGAATTTCAGCCAAGAATACAGACACCTGAGCAGGGGCACCACGATTGCGTACATCGAAGAAATCTTGGCTGTCAGCGATGCGTTTGCCTTTTCAGATTCTGACGAAGCTACAACGACAACCGCAATGCCTGAGCCATCCTTCGACGTAAACCCAAGCCTTCCGCCCGCCAACAACAACAGCTCCGATGCCTTCTGAAGAAATACAAGGACTGTTTCTCGTCGTCATCACGGGTCCGGCAAACGCCCCTTGCTAAACACCGTATCATAACGGAAGAAAATGCTCGACCATTCCGTCAGAGTCCCTACCGGGTTTCGACGCGAGAAAGGGACGCCGTTAAGAAGCAAGTCGACGAAATGCTACGCGACGACATCATCCAGCCGTCCAAGAGTCCGTGGGCGTCTCCCGTAGTATTAGTGAGGAAGGATGGAACCCTACGTTTCTGTGTCGATTATCGTCGCCTGAACAAAATCACGAAGAAGGACGTGTACCCTCTTCCACGGATAGACGACGCCCTGGATCGACTCCACAACGCGAAGTACTTTTCGTCGATGGACCTCAAGACCGGCTACTGGCAAATCGAAGTCGACGAGAGAGACCGAGAAAAGACGGCCTTTATACACCAGACGGCCTCTTCGAGTTCAAGGTCATGCCCTTCGGTCTTTGTTCGGCACCTGCGACATTCCAACGAGTTATGGACACAGTGCTGGCTGGCTTGAAGTGGCAGACGTGCCTCGTATACTTGGACGACGTCGTTGTGTTTGCCTCAAGCTTCGACGAACACCTCCGGCGCCTTGAAGCCGTACTTGAAGCAATCAAGACCTCCAGCCTCACCTTGAAGCCTGAAAAGTGCCGCTTCGCGTACGAGGAGCTCTTGTTCTTGGGTCACGTTATCAGCATGGATGGTGTTCGCCCAGACCCGCGGAAAACAGCTGCCATCGCTGCCTTCCCGCCCCCGACACCAAAGCCGTGCGCCGTTTTCTAGGCTTGTGCGCTACTACAGGCGCTTCGTCAAGGAATTTTCACGAATCGCCGAGCCGCTAACTCACCTTACGAAGACCGACGTGCAATTCAAGTGGGAAACGGCGCAAGTCGAAGCATTTGAAGAACTGAAACGACGCTTTCAGATGCCTCCGATACTAGCGCATTTCGATGAATACGCCGATACAGAAATCCACACCGACGCAAGCAGCGTAGGACTCGGCGCCGTCCTTGTGCAGAAGACTGCCTGGCAGGAAAGGGTCATCGGTTATGCTAGCCGGTCGCTATCAAAGGCAGAAACGAACTATTCCACAACTGAAAAGGAGTGCCTAGCGATCATCTGGGCTACATCCAAGTTTCGCCCCTACCTCTACGGCAGGCCCTTCAAAGTTGTGAGCGACCACCACGCATTGTGTTGTCTAGCTAACTTGAAGGACCCTTCAGGTCGGCTCGCACGGTGGAGCCTACGACTTCAAGAATTCGACATTACCGTCGTTTACAAGTCCGGAAGAAAACATTCCGACGCTGCTGCCTGTCTCGCGCCCCGTCGACCCACCGCCGCAGGACGACAAGGAGGACGACTGCTTCTTAGGAACCATAAGTGCCGACGACTTCGCCGAACGACAGCGAGTGGACCCAGACTCAGGGGCCTTGTGGAATACCTCGAGGGCAGGACCACCGTTGTTCCGAAGGTATTCACGCGCGGACTGACGTCGTTTTTCTTGCGCAATGGTGTTCTCCTAATGAAGAACTTCTCACCGCTTCGAGCCGATTGCCTTCTCGTGGTACCCTCGACATTGCGGCCAGAGGTCCTCCAGGCTCTGCACGACGACCCGACGTCTGGACACCTGGGTGTTTCTGGCACGCTAGCAAGAATACAGAGAAGTACTACTGGCCGCGCCTTTCCGCCGACGTCACCCGTTACGTAAAGACCTGCCGGGACTGTCAGCGACGCAAGACACCGCCCACTAGGCCAGCCGGACTTCTGCAGCCTATTGAGCCACCACGGCGGCCGTTCCAGCAAATCGGGATGGACTTACTGGGGCCGTTCCGACGTCCAATACCGGAAACAAGTGGATCGTCGTGGCAACTGACTACCTCACCCGCTACGCCGAGACAAAGGCCTTGCCCAAAGGCAGTGCCGCCGAGGTAGCCAAGTTCTTCGTGGAGCACATCGTCTTACGTCATGGCGCCCAGAGGTTCTCATCACCGACAGAGGTACGGCGTTTACGGCTGTCCTAACTCAAGCGATCTTGAAATACAGCACACAAGCCACCGCCGGACCACCGCGTACCACCCACAGACCAACGGCCTGACCGAGCGTCTCAATAAGACCATCGCCGACATGCTGGCTATGTACGTCGACGTCGAACACAACGTGGGACGCCATCCTTCCATATGTGACCTTCGCGTACAACACGGCCGTCCAAGAAACGACGCAGATGACTCCATACAAGTTGGTCTACGGACGGAGCCCGGCAACAACGCTCGACGCCATGTTACCAAACGTGACCGACGAGGAAAATATGGACGTGACCACCTACCTACAGCGCGCCGAAGAAGCACGACAGCTGGCCCGCCTGCGCATCAAAACCCAGCAGCACACCGACAGCCGTCGCTACAATCTTCGACGACGCTTCATCGAGTACCAGCCCGGCGACCGTGTCTGGGTCTGGACGCCAATACGACGACGCGGACTGAGCGAGAAGCTTCTTCGCCGATACTTCGGACCGTACAGGGTACTTCGGCGCCTGGGCGCACTCGACTACGATGTTGTCCCTGACGGCATTTCGAACTCTCAGCGGCGCCGTGCACGACCTGAAGTCGTCCATGTCGTGCGCCTCAAACCATATTACGCCCGTTAGCGAATCTGAGGACTGTCATTTTGCTTTAATATTGTACTTTTTGCTTATTCTTTTTATTTATTGTTGCATACATTGGCCTGTTCTGTTTTAAGCATCGGGACGATGCTTTTCAGAGGGGGGCATTGCCACGGGCGTTTCCTATTATCGCTTTTGCTTTATTCGGTTTTCGCCCACAAAGACTGTCAGCAACGCTCAGCGCGAACCGCGCCTCATTGTTCGAGAAGCTTCCCGATCATTGTGGATCGTTTTGTTAAGATTGCGCGCAAGACGCGCACACTCGAGCTCATTCTAGAATTTGCGCGACAGCCAGCGATAACGCTGGAATATTCGACGGCACATGTTTAAATGCCGACGCGCTTCACCGCTTGTCAGTTGATCGACGGACGACGCGTTCGCCGCTATCATTGTACAGCGTGTATTGCTGTAGTTCCAGTTCTCAGTTTCTCGGACACAAGTTCGCCAAATAAACAGTTTCATCTCGGACGTGCTGACTGTTGTCTTCGTCGACGTCACGACCACGTGACAATATATATATATATATATATATATATATAATATATATATATATATATATTATTGTAGCGAAGCGTTGGAAGCCTCTAATGGTCGCCCTCTCGAGCGCTTACTAGTGGGTCGTCCTCTTCCGCTCTTCTGGGACAGCACGCTCCTCGCGCTCAGAGTCGGCACCCCGCCTTGACTGTCGCAGTCGTTTATCGTCGCCGAGTGCCGCTAATAAACGTCTTATAATTTGGTGGACGGTGCTGGGCTTTCACAACTTCGGCCCTCATGATGCCCCTGGCTCTTCGATCCCGTACCCTGCCGCCTACGATGCCTCAAGACGCCTCCCAGCAAACGGCCCCGCCGCTACACCTCCTCCTGCCCAGGTGCCTCGTATCCGCGACCCTCCGGTCTTCACTGGCGCAGATGGCACGACGTGGAGGACTGGCTCGCGATTTACGAGCGCGTGAGTGTCCCCAATATGGGACGAGGCAGGAAAGCTGACTAACCTCGTTTTCTACGTCGCGGGTGTGGCGGGCTTGTGGTACAACAACCACGCATCAGATTTTACAACGTGGTCCTTCAAGACCGCCATTATCAATGTGTTTGGCCGCCCTGCCGTTCGTAAGCTGCAGGCCGAACAGCGCTTACGTCGCGCTCAGCAGGCGGTGAATCATTCACCAGTTACATTGAAGACGTCCTCGATTTCTGTAAGAAAGCCGACGCCACCATGTCCGAATCAGACAAGATCCGGCACATCATCCGCCAAGAACCCCAGCAGTGGCTGAGGTCATAACGCTCTGCCAAAGCTATGAGGAGCTGCGCCGGCAGCGATCGATGACCCGTCGCTCTCCATCACGCGACGCCGAGCTCGCTGGCTTGCCGACCTATCCGACACTCCGCGTTGCTCGCAAGATGAAGACATTCGTGCGCGAGGAAATCCGCGCCAATTCTCTCTGCTGGACTTTGCTCGCCCGCAGTACTCCAACAGCCGTCGACCACCCTTCTGCTCCGCTCCGTCGAGCAATTGAGCAAGAAATCGCAGAGGTCATGCCCGAGTACCACCAGCACCATACGGCTCCTGCACCCTTGAGCTACGCCCAAGTGGTCGCAAGAACGCCCCAGCAATCCCTACGGCTGCCCCACATTTACGCCGAAGCCTCCGCTCGACCTCATTCTTTCGAAGCGGATGTGCCGGTAACCTGCGCCGACGTCACGCACAGGCCACGACTGCAGCCCACCGTCCAGTCCTATCAGTTGCCGCCCCGTCAATCCCGTCCTGCACCATGGGCGGGCCCTGCCCCAGCGAACCGATGGCGCACACCTGACAACCGCCCCATATGCTTCGCATGCGGTTACGCCGGCCACGTGGCGCGGTATTGCAATCGCGTGCAGCCGCCTAGAGTCGCGTCGCCTGCCACCACCCGGCGAACCGCCCATATTACGACCCACCTACGCCACTGTCGCCGACGTCTCGCCCGCTCCTCTACCCGCCGTTCCCCGTCACCACGACGCCGCTCGCTGTCACCGATGCGGCCACGTCTGGTCCCACGAGACCAGGAAACTAGTCGTCGCAGTCCACGAGGCAAGGGCTGCGATGCTGTCGAACTGCGAAAGCCCTCAGCGAAGCCCATCGAACGTGATAGACGTGTTTGGACGGTGTTCGTGCATCTGCCTTATCGACACTGGAGCCGCCGTATCCGTTATGGACGCAAAGCTCAGCCGAATACTGCGAAAAGTGACGACGCCACTTTCCGGGCTCTCCCTCCGTACAGCCAGCGCCCAAAGCATTCAGCCTACAGCGGTATGCCCGCCCCGTCATGATTAAGGACGCTATGTACGCCGTCGAATTGATCATAATTCCTGCATGCTCTCACGACGTCATCCTCGGATGGGTTTTCTCTCCCCCGACGCCGTAATTCATTGCGCACCCCCGAAATAGAGTCTCACCATTCTCTAATTTGACGCCGGCAGACAGTCCATCGGCTGCGAGCAAGATACTCGTCAAAGACGACATAAAAGTGCCTGCAAACTCGTCGTAATATATATATTATATAATATATATATATTATATATATAATTATATATATATATATCGTAGAAGAACTTCTTGTTGGGCGAGTTGGTGCATGACTTATTGCATCGTTTTTTCCTGTGTTCGTCCGAGCTTTGCGCACATACCCTACAATATAGATATCGACTAGATGTTTCGGAGCCAGCTGTGGTCACTCATGCGTCGGTGTTATAGTTTTTATCTAAAGAAATCGCTGAACGTCACTGTGAAACGTTCGCGCGAGATGCGTGCATTGCTTCAAGCCTTCACCATACAAAATCAAAACACTTTAAAACAACTCATTCTCAACTTCAGATATGTTCACGGTTCTCGGCGGTTAGGGTTCGCCCGGTTCAGAGACTTTACAAAAAGATGTGGACGAGTAGTTACATAAAATGCAACTCTTTCCGCGGCAATTGAGTGCGTGTGAACAGAGCACCCGACCGCAATTTCCCGCTTTTTCCTGATGACCCCAATATAGCGTCCACCACAATTTCGTGCTGAAGCTCCGGGTACTTAAAAGGCGTGTCTGTCATCTTGAATAATATGAGATGACCAGACGGGTAAAGCAAGCCTCTTTTGTCCCGCAGACGCGTGTAATCAGCTGCTCTGAACTGAGAATCACGTTTGTTTTCGGGCGATCGCTCGTAATATGAAATGAGGCATATATAATGTTGCACTGTTATCGTTTCATTTAGTTTGGTTTGTCTTGTTTTTTTTACGGCTGAAGCCTTAGATGCCTCATCAAGCACGAAAATTGACCGTCGGCGTCCCGCGTCGTCAACACGAGTGATGCACAAAATCATCACGCGATGACGTCACCATGACGTCACAGATCGACGAAACTTGCGACGTCACTATGACGTCTTTAACGTGACGTCATATGATGGCACCATCAGATGACATGGTCGCTTTACATTGCCTCCATGATCAGGAGCCGATCACGGAGGCAATGTAAAAACATGTGAGGTGCAGAAAGCTTGCAATGCCTTCGATCCTGTGGGCAGTCCGAAACTTATGTGCAGAAAGCTTTCGGAGAGGGGCGAAGGAGGATCAATGCATCGACTGACGAAAAAGATGGCTTTCGTTTTCGAGTCGTCTCAGGCGAATGCATATAAGGGACGGTGCTTTTTTTATGTAATTTTTTGCATACATTTTACCTATGCGGTCAGTTCTTCAAAATGTATGGGTAAGTCTTACATGTTAGCATCGATATTAGAGACCACCACGTTTTTTATCTCCTGACGGAAAGATAACGTCAGACCCCACATCGTCAGAATTATTTCTGGCTAAAGAAAGCGGGTTTGCGTGCCACACACCATATTATTATTGCTAGTCGTTACGCAAATTGCAGGCATGTCAAGTTAGTGATGAGATGACCGATAGGTCGTGTTAGGCATACGTACGTTCGTGACCCTCCGTGCCAATTTTCATGTATACCAAGTGAACGAGACGCAAGTTACGCGAGTAATTTTTTACTTTTGGTACCGCGGCCGCGCCGACTGACACATTCGGCTTCGCATGATGGCTTGAAGGAGCAGAGCGCGGGAGGCAGCCTTGTAAAACAAATCGAATGCACGAAATAAAAGATAGGATATGAACGGTGCAAACGCGTTAGCATGAGCTAGTTACTACGTGCATATCTGCTACGTCCTCCTGGTTATCTCCAGTTTATTCTCTCCTGCAGCAAGTGTACACTCGTCATTCCACACGAAAGCAAATTAAGCGCCTTCTCTCACGATGAAGTGCACGCAGAATGCGGTCCTCAAGCAGCCGCGTAAGTGTAGACCATCGCGGTGACAAACCAGTTGAAAGGAAATATACAAAATTCCCTTTCACAACGCCCAAACGCGTTCTCTGTGCGATGAGTATCTGCAGTATTATGTTGCAGTGACGCACTCTTAAGTATTGCCCAAATTCCCACAATTTTGGCTAATAGCGGCCAATAGGCCAATAGATCAGGCGCGAAGCAAACGCTCGCCACTTTGACGCGGCTTCCGCCGCAGAGAAAGCCCACGGGTCCGGCACGGCAGCGCCGCGGCGCGAAAGTTCACCGCAACAGGCCCTCGCTCGCTCCTCCCATGTATTCGCGCAGCGCTTTGGACACTCCCCCTATTCTAGGTAACTCTATTCTGCGCTTTCCAGAGGAGTGACGTCGTAGCCTTGGCAGCGTATTGACGCCGGCGCGCGCGCGGCTATTCGCCTTCGCTGTGCATTCGCCGTCTGACACTGCGCTGGAGCCGCTTGATAGCGCCTCTGACTGGCGTTTGCAGGTGGGTAACGCCATGGAGAAGGAGAGCGCAAATGCTGCTCAACGGCGCAGAAGAGCCAAGAAGCTTATCTCATCGGATCCCGTAGTTGCCTGGCAATTAGCGGTTCAGCGTACCAAGAATGAACAGAAGAAGGCGAATAATCCTAGACAATCTGGAAAGCTAAGAAGAATCAGCTGAACCTTTGCTAACGCTGCGTATATCCTGGCATAGCCGAGCTAAGCCACTGCAAATTTTTTTCACTGAGTCCACGTCGGCGTATCAGCGTCCAGACCCAGACGTGGTCGTCGAGCTGGTGTTACACGTGGCGTCGTCGAAGGTTGTAACGATGGCTGTCGATCTTTTGCTGGCTCTGGATGCGCAGACGGGCGAGTTGTCTGGCTTCTTCGGTACGCTGAAGGTAGATGGTGACGTCGAGGTTTTCTTTGTCGGTGATGTAGGGTGCGAAAACTAGAAGCAGCACGAGAAAAAAAACAGCGACAAAAAAGGAACACACACAAAAGGACTAGCGCTGTGTGTCTATTCTTTTTTTTTTCTCGAAGTTTTTCTCGCGCTGCTTCTAGTTTTCGCATCATTAACCGACTCGCCCAAACCAACAAGTTGTTGCTAACACTGACGTTGGGTAGCATGTCGTCGAGCGTCGTTGCCGGGCTGCTTCCGTAGACCAATTTGTACGGCGTCATCTGCGTCGTTTCTTGCACCGCCGTGTTGTATGTGAAGGTCACGTACGGAGTGATGGCAACCCACGTCTCGTGTTCGACGTCGACGTACATGGCCAGCATGTCGGCGACGGTCTTATTTACACGCTCGCTAAGGCCGTAGCGCACTAGCGCGGGCTACTAGAATCCGGCCAGGAAACGACGACGACGACGATGAAACAAACCTCACGAGACGGTCGCGCGTGTTCTCGTTCGCGTTTGTGTAAATGGTTCCGGACGAAATATATGTGTTGCGGTCTCACAGCATCGACATCTGTCTGCCTGTTTCCTACAAATTGGTGACCCGGACTTCGCCTGATCGCTCTCGCTTCATGATTTGCGCTCGCCTCAGCCGCTTCGCTTGGCCTGCAGCTGCCAGAAACTCGAGCACCGCAGCCCTTCCGAAGCCGACAGTCATGACCTCTGAGCAGATACCGTTATCATAGCCGCAGCCCCGCGAGCCCGAGGTTTCCGCTCTCAAGCTCCCTGAGTTCTGGTCGTCGGACTCGAAACTTTGTAACTGTTGAGGCTTGGGCTAGTTGGTTAATAATCATACTGGCAGGTTTTTGCAGCGCGCGAACATGGGAAAATTGACAGAGTAGACAGAATTAGCGCTCACTTCCAACTGATTTTATTTCGCAAAGTGGCAAAACATATATGAGCGGAAAAGGAACATAAAACGCAAACATACTAGCCTAATCAAAATATCTGTAATCGTGTGGAAATTCTTATGGCGGCTAGACCGCCAGGTGCGTAAAAGACTGCCTGCGAGAGCACCGAAATATATGTGCATAATGCGGTACAAGGGCACCTTGGCATCCATTGGCAGTACTGCGGTTGCACTCCCCTCTTCGATCGATGCGCGATAAAGGCAAGGCACAGGGATCAGTTAACCCGCGAGATCATCGGAGCAGAAAAAATTCCCTCACTAGGTGAAAACTGCGTAAGCTCCCCATCAGTTGCATTATCACAGTTAGAATGTGAATACTTGGCCGGGCGTTAAGGCAATAGTGGATCCGTCACACGTGCTTTGATTACAGATACTTTGATTAGGCTAGTATGTTTGCGTTTTATCTTCCTTTTACGGTCATATATCTTTTGCCTCTTTGCGAAATAAAGTCAGTTGGAAGTCAGCGCTCTTTCTGTCTACTCTGTCCAATTTTACTATGTTTACGAGCTGCAAAAACCTGTCGAAACTTTGGTTCATCACCGTGGACTCATTGTTGCGTCCTCATCGGCTCACCTCGCAGTTGACGTAGCGCTTCAGCCTCATACTGCTGCGGTCTTTCGCGGCGTTCTACTCTCTCCTCCAGCCGATCATTCTTACAATCATCTTAAGGGGACCCTCATCAGGCGTACTATCGACAGCGAACAACATCGACTGCAGCAACTCCTTGCATTAGAGGAGCTCGGCGATCGTAAACCTACTGACCTACTGCATCGCATGCAAACCTTGGTGCCCGATCTCCTTGCGTCTCCGAACACCGCCCTTCTTCGGGAAATTTTTCTACAGCGCCTTCCAACACAGATCCCCGTGATTTTGAGCGTCTTCAGCATCCACACTGGAATCTCTAGCTCAGTTGGCTGACAAGATTATGGATGTTGGTTTTCCCTCCGTGGCCACGCTTGGTCACCCTCAAGACCCTTCGCCCAACAGCACAGCTAGTGGCGACAGTTATGCGCCTCTCCTCACGGCTAATGAGGAGCTCACCCGAACAGTAGAACGACTAACAGCTCAAGTCGCCGCCTTCTGCACAAACCAGCCGCGTCCTTCATAACGAACTCACCGCCCAGACCTAATCACTCCGGCCGCCGTTCTACTAGCCCCGATGGCCTTTGCTTGTAGCACCGTCGCTGCGGGACGCGTGCAAACAACTGTCGCCAGCCTTGTTCGTACGTGGGAAGCGACCGGGCCGAACAGTGACGGCGACATGTGTTCCCGGCCCTAGGCACAGTCGCCTCTTCCACGTTACCGACCGTCGCACCAAGGTCCGCTACCTCGTCGATACTGGCGCTGAAATCTGCGTCTTTCCTCCTACATTGACTGAAAGACGCCATCCTCCCGACTCCCCTCCTCTAAACGCGGTCAACGGATCGACTATCAGGGCTTACGGCCAAAAGTCAGTGACTCTTGACATTGGCCTCAGACGTACGTTTCGCTGGCTCTTTGTCATCGCGGACGTGCGCCAACCAATAATCGGAGCCGACTTCCTATGGCATTACAAGCTCATCGTGGACATGCAGCATAGCCGCATCCTGGACTCTGAGACAAGCTTAGCCATCGAAGGCGCTTCCTGTCGCGTTTCACCACTTCGGCTTCTTCAGGCACACACAACCGTTCCCGACCCTTGGTCAAGTGTCATTGCCGAGTTTCCGGATGTCTTCCGACCACCCTCCTTTCAGTCCTCGGCCGCCCACAGCGTGACACATCACATCGTCACGAAGGGCCCTCTTGTGTTTGCCCGGGCTCGTCGGCTCGCACCTGATCGTCTCGCTGTTGCCAATACTGCCATATCTCCCACTGAAGGTAACCATGTGCGGATGCGAAGCAGCCCTGGGTGTTCACTTGTGTTTCCATTGTTTCATTTGTATGCTTCCGTGTATGTTTCATTTGTGTGTGGAGTTATGTATATGTTGTGTACCGCCTGTTACCCCCCCCCCGCTCGATGTTTCCGTTGCGCTTCAGCTTCGCGTTGCCTCGCAGCTTCGAGATTCGCTTGCCGGCATTGCCGTTTACGTTTAGCTTCGCGAGCGTCCATAGCGCCGTTGCGAAGGAGAGTGCAGCGGGAACGAGCACGCGCCGCATTATATGCGAGCGCACAGCTGTGGCGGAGAGAGAGAAACGGGAGAAGAAAAATGAAGCGGAGGCAGCGCTAACGCCACCTCCTACCACCTCCTCGCGCTCACTCGAGGAGAGGGGGGAGAGTTGGCGCATGCGCAGTGGGGAGCGGACGCGCAAGGGCAGGACAGACACAGCACCGAGCAAAAGCTGCTTCGCATCTAAAATGAGTTTGAGCACATGCTTGATCTTGGATTCAGTCGTCCCACCTCCTGTCCTTGGGCCTTACCACTCCACATTTTCCCTAAAAAAACCGGTGATTGGCGCCCATGCGGTGATTACCGTGCTCTTAACAAGGCCACTGTTCCGGATCGGGGCCCGATTCCCCATATTCAGGATTTCACTTCAGCACTGCATTACTGCACCATTTTAGCAAGATCGACCTGGTCAAAGCCTATCACCAAATCCCAGCAGAACCCGCAGACATTCCGAAGACAGCCGCTATAACACCCTATGGCCTGTTCGAATATTTATATACGCATGCCATATGGTCTTCGCAACGCGGAAAAAACCTTTCAACGTTTCGTCGACCAGGTGTTACGTGGCTTGACCTGCTGCTTCGCATATCTCGACGATATACTCGTCTTCAGTACATCTACTGAAGCTCACAAGCGCCGTCTACGTCAAGTGCTTGAGAGACTGAGGAAGTTCGGCCTCGTTGTTAACGGCCCTAAGAGTGAGTGCGGGGTCACGCAGCTGGACTTCCTCGGCCATCGCGCCAATGCACACGACATTCGTCCACTACTGACTCGTGTAACTTGTCAAAATGTACTTTTGGGCTAGTTGGTTCATAATCGTAGTAGAACAGCGCCGTGTTACGTGTCCTTCTCCTCGTCTGGTCTGTTGTTTTCGCCGGCGCTGTTCTACTACGATGACTCGTGTAACTGCCATTCCTGAGTTTCCTCAGCCATCTACCACCAGGCAGCTGTGGGAATTTCTTGGCCTCTCCAACTTTTATCGTCGTTAGGAAAGAATTCAGCCCAAAATGACACAAGGACGAGAAAGGGCGACACAACACGTGCGCTAACTTTCAACAAAATGGTTTATTTGAAACGAAGCACGAATATATACAGTGGTGATGCTCAATCGCTACAGCCAGATGTCATGCGCAGAGAAGTAATTTTTGTCATTCTGATTTTAACAGGAGACGTACAGAGAAGTGATATTTTTTATCATAACCTTTTATACAAGATATGCGCACCAACCACAAAACTAATGCATGTTCAAAAAATACAATTTTTTTCTGACAGGGACCGAAACGGAGTGCTTACACAATCGCTACCCAACTTTGCGATTTTGGCGGCTTATACTGTTAGTCTTGTTATTTCATCACGGTTAGTCAATAACACCTTGGCGTTCTCAAAAACCGGGGAGAACCCACAGGCTCTGCAATGCATCGCGAGCGAGCCATCGTTACCCTTCTTTACAAGGTTGCAGTGCTCTCGTAACCTGTCATTCAGACAGCGCCCCGTCTGTCCTACGTACTGCTTTCCGCAAGAGAGGGGAACCTGATACACCACCGCCTCTCTGCAGTCCACGAACTGCGTCCTATGTCTCATCTTGCAAGGAGAGGCGTTTTGCGGTGCTGGACTACTCAGTCTGCAAAAAGAATTAAGCTTGAGCCGGCAGCTGACCAATCAATATTCCCTCGCATACTCTCTGAAGGCATCAGGTCTGCCAGAACGAGACCCTCGCTATGAATGAAGGAAAATAGACTACTTTTAAGGGCTCGTTTATCTTTGTCAGGCACAATATTAATGAGTGAAGTATGAAGGTCGCAGGTTCGGTCCCTGCCTGCGGCAAGTTATTTTTTCGTCCACTTTCTTCACATTTATATCCTAATTTCTATGATTGTGTAAGTACACCCTCTGTCGCTCTCACTGATAGGGAAAACATCTATTAAGTTTGTCCACGTGATGAATTGTAACGTCATTGTGTTCCGCGCATGGCTGGTGTAACAGTGTGTAACTGTATGAAAGCGAAGGCATTCAAAAGAAATAAACTGTTGGAAGTTCAGCGCTATGTGTCCTCTGCTGTCCCCTCCTGTCGTCTGCGCTGTTTCGCGCTCATAATCATGTTTTACCAACACGCCCAATCCTACAGTCTTCTAAATGACCACCTACACTTTCCATTGCAAAATTGTCTGTTAGTTCTCATTACTATTGTGTCTAACAAAGAAAAACGAGCCGTTAAAAGTCATCTTCTTTCCTTCATTCATAACGAGGGTCTCATTCTGGCAGACTTGATGCCTTCAGGTAGTATGCGAGGAATTATTGGTCAGCTGCCGGCTCGTAAAGAAATCACGTGCTACGTGACGCCATTAGGCAGAAAAAAAGTGTTCCATACTCGCCGCCATGGCTGCGATCAGCGCTGACTAACAGTCCTACGTTTAAAATGCACATATTATACCCTATAAAGTGGGCGAGAGGATGACCGCCGCCGTAGAAGAGTGGTAGAGCATCGGACGCGTTATTCGAAGGTCGCAGGTTCGGTCGCTGCCGGCGGGAAGTTATCGTTTCGTCCACTTTACTTTCTTCACATTTACATCCTAATTGACACATATAACACCCCCTATAGTTTCCTTGGCATTATTGTCTGTTAGTTCTCATTAATTTTGTCCCTATCGTTTGTGATACGTCGACAGGACGTCCTCGTCCCTACGTACCTCTCCCGTTCCGTCGAGCAGTCTTTGATGCCTTGCACTCCTTGGCTCACCCTGTCATCCGTGCCACACAGCGACGTATCACTTCACGTTATGTGTGGCCGAGTAATAACGTGGACGCCCATCGTTGGTCCCGTGCTTGCCTCAGGTGCCAATAGTCTAAAGTGCATCGTCACACTGTCACTCCTCTTGGTACGCTCCCTTCCCTGGACGCTCGCTTCAGCCCCTACGCGTCGACATTGTTGGTCCACTTCCTCGATGCGGGAACCATCGCTACCTGCTAACTTGCATCGACAGATTCACAAGATGGCCTGAAGCGATGCATCTTTAAAACTGCGGAGTCGACAGCCCGAACGCTCGTCGCTCTGTGCATTAGCCGCTACGGTGTCCCTTCCACCATTACGACTGACCATGGTCGACAGTTCGACTCAACATTGTTCGCCAATCTATCTGCTCATCGGTGTCAACCACATCAAGACTACCTCGTACCATGCCATCTCCAATGGAAACATCGAACGTTTTCATCGCCAACTGAAGGCGTCACTCATAGCTTCCACGTTTCCTTCATCATGGATCGAACGCCTTCCTTTCGTTATGCTCGGCGTCCGCACGTCTCTTCGTAGCGGCTCCTCCACAAGCTCCGCCGAGCTGACATTTCGCACCACTCTTCGAGTTCCTGGTGAATTCTTCGGTGACCCGCCCACGGTATCTGCAGACGTTTCCGACCATGCATACCATCTACGCAGCGCTATGCGTACCGTGGGTCCGCTTGCACAACGACGAACATATCGTAGTTTGTATGACGGTCCCGACCTCCAACACTGCACGCAAGTTTTTGTGCGACACGATGCCGTGCGACCTCCTTTGCAGCCCCCGTATGACGGCGCCTTTAAGGTCGTCAACCGCACACCTGAACACTTCCGTCTGCTCCTCAACGGCCGGGAAGATTCTGGTCGACGTCTCAGCCGGACAATTGCAATGGTCGCATCGTTACAACCACGCGTGCGTTTTGCGGCTCAACGGTCCGCCCCTGGCCACCTGCGAAAAACCCGCTACTTCCTCGCCAGAATGGGGGCCCTGTAGCGCACTAGCGCGGGCTACAAGAATCCGACCAGGCAGAGATGACGACGATAAAGCAACCAGCACGAGACGGTCGCACGTGTTCTTGTTCCCATCCGTGTAAATGGTTCCAGACGAAACATCTATTATGTGGTCTCACAGCATCGACATCTGTCTGCCAGTTTGAAAAAGGCTATTGATCTGTGGGTGGTAGGCTGTGGTCCGGCGGTGGCTTGTCTGGCAGTATTTCAAACCCGCATAATATCGATTGCGTTGGGTCTGTCGTGAATGCACTACCCCTGTCGGTGGTAAGGACTTCTGGGGTGTCATGGCGCAGTACGATATTCTTGAGGATCAACTTCGCTGCCTCAGCGGCACTTCCATTAGGCAGAGCCCTGGTTTCGGCGTAGCGCGTGAGGTAGTGCGGAGCTACGACGATCCACTTGTTGGCGGACGTCGACGTCGGATATGGCCCCAGCAAGTCCATCCCGGCCTGCTGGAAGGGTCTGCCACGTGGATCGACTGTCTGAAGAAATCCCGCTGGTCCTGTCGGCGGTGTCTTGCGTCGCTTACAGTCCTGGCATGTCCTGACGTAGCGAGCGTCGTCGGTGGTAAGGCATGCCCAATAGTACTTTTCTTGTATCCTCGAGAGAGTGCGGGAAAAGCCGAGGTGGCCACCTGTCGGGTCGTCGTGCAGGCCTTGCAGAACCTCTGGTCACAGTGCCGATGGTACAATGGCAAAGCAGCTGGCTCGGGCCGGCGAGAAGTTCTTGTTTACGAGGACGTCGTTCCGCAAGAAAAATGACGCTAATCCTCGCCTGAACACATTGGGTGCAATGGCGGTCTTGCCCTCCAAGTACCCTATCAGCTTTCTGAGTTCCGAATCGCTTCGCTGCTGTTCGGCGAAGTCATCGGCACTTATGGGACCCAAGCAGCTGTCCGCCGTGACCGTCAAACGGCGGCGGATCAACAGGTGCATTGGACAAGCAGTCGGCGTAAGAGTGCTTGCGTCCGCACTTTTAAACGATGGTAATGTCGAATTCTTGAAGTCTCAGACTCCACCGTGCGAGTTCCCCGGAAAGGTCCTTGAAGGCTGCCAGCCAACACAAGGCGTGGTGGTCAAGCACGACCTTCAAAGGCCTGCCTTATAGGTAGGGGCAAAACTTTGATGCCGCCCAAATTATGGCAAGTGTAGTGATAGATACGGCGAAGAAGATGGTTGAAAGAAACGACGAAGACGGTTGTTGTGGTTGAAGGTCGTGCTCGCGCTGGCTCCGTTTTCGAAACTGACTGCTGTCTCTTCTATAAAACGGTCACCGTACATAGACCATTAAACGTATACTATGAATGGGTGGAGGTGCGGGGTAGTGTCCGAGATCGAAGTTACAGGGTGAAGATGATGATATGTGGTGTTTAATGGCGCAAGGGCCAATGATCGCCAAAGAGCGCCAGTTCATGAGACTAAGGATATGAACAATGGTGCGGTAAGTAGCTGTATAGGGGCCTTAAAATTCCTCGCGCTAAAGGCGGGTAAAACATAATATATATATATTAAATCATGAGAGTGATGTGAAATATGTGTAGTGGAATGAATGACAAGTGGTCGCAAGAATAAAACTATGAAGATATGACATCAGCACGAATGCCTCGTCAATGCCCTTGAGTCCAAGGGCCGCGAGGCAAGTGCTGTCTTTAACGTATTCACCGCAGCAGCGACCTCTGTTTAGAGGCCGTGCTACGGATTACCTTGATATGACATGAAAAGGGTACATCGTTTAAAAAAGCAGACAGTGACTGATATGTAAAAAGCGGGTCCCTACCGATGAATATTGAAGGGTGAAGTGGAAATTGCTGTCGGTAGGGTAATGAAAAGTGCTTTTTTCTGATAGCATCGAGTTCCTTGCACTGGATGAGGACGTGAAGGACCGTGAGTGGCTGACCACATCCATCACACAAAGGTGGCTCGCCACCGGACAGAAGGTGTGTGTGTACTGTATGTGTGACCGATCCTAAGTCTGCAGAGTGTAACTTCTGTGTGGCGTGATTTTGATACTGGCGGCCAATTGCCCAGATGCGGTTTGACAACGTGTAGCTTATTTCGTGTATGCATATCCCATGTGGTTTGCCAAAAGACTCTCAGCCTTCTTTTCAGGACGTGTTTTAGGTCTAGTGGGGGAATAGCTAAGGATGTATTGTGACTGTTTTCGTGGGCGGATGCTGCTAGCTGGTCCGCCAACACGTTGCCTTGAATCTCGCGGTGCCCTGGCACCCAGCACACTACGACATGTTGTTCGAGTGCGTAGATCGTGCTTAAAAGAGAATACAGCGAGACAAAGACGGGGTTTTGTGTCTTTTCAGACTTTTTAAAGCTTTTACCACGCTTAGAGAATCTGTGTAAATAACTGCCTTTTGTAGTTTTACTTTTTGAATGTGTTTAACGGCCGCAAGTATCGCGTAAGCTTCTGCCGTGAAGATATGATTCAGGGTGTAGAGTACCGGAATCTGTAAAGGATGGCCCCACGGCTGCGTAAGACACAGAAGTATTGGACTTTGAGGCGTCCGTAAAGAATTCTGCACAAGTGTATTTGTGTTGTAGTTCAAGGAAGTATGTACGGATATGTGCAATAGGCGCGTGTTTCGTTACTTCCATGAAAGAAAGGTCGCAGTCTATAAGCTGCCACCGCCACGGCGGTAGTTGTGCAGCGGGAGCCAATAGACAGTGTTCGAAAAGTGGCACACCCGTTTCCTCAGCCAAGCCCTCACACGAAGTGAGTAGGGCTGTCGCACCGAAGGACGGTGGTCGAAAAGGGCAGAACTAGATAAATCATTTATTGTGGGGTGTGAGGGGTGTTCTTTGTCTGCGTTCACTTTGAGATAGTATAGAAACGACACGTAGGATCGCTGCAGGTGGAGCGACCACTCGTTCGATTCGACGTAGAGGCTTTGCACGGGGCTGGTGCGAAAAGCACCCGTAGAAAGACGAATGCCCGAGTGGTGGACAGGGTCAAGCATCTTCAACGCGCTTGGTGTCGCAGACTGATTATTATCGCCCCATAATCCAGGCGCGTGCGTATGAGGCTTTTATAAAGATTCATCAGACACTACTTGTCACTACCCCACGTAGTGCGTGACAACACCTTTAGAATATTCATGGTTTTTAAGCGTTTGTTCTTTATATTGCTACGTACCAGTGGCATCGTGGTCCACAAGACGAAGAAAAGGACGACAATAGGATAGACTGGCGCGAGCTGTTCCTATCGGCAGCGCTGCTCGGTGAACTACTTGAAAATACATCTGTTGCTAGTCCTTCGAGTCTCTGTTTATATTCCCCGTAACAATATACTTTATGTGTGATATGAAGCTTAGTTTCGTGTCTAGAATTACGCCGAGGAATTTATGCTCCGTTTTCACAGGCAGCCGCTGACCATGCAGATTAATGTCCGGATCGGGATGGAGGCCTCTCTTTCTTGAGAATAATACGCAAGTACTTTTTTGCGGGTTAAGGCTGAACCCGTTCTCGTCTGCCCATTTGGTTACCTTGTTTAAACCAAGTTGCACCTGCCGCTCGCACATTGAAAGGTTGCAGGATTTATAACCGATCTGCACGTCGTCGACATATGTGCAATAAAACATATTCCGTGGAATACACAGACGTAGGGAATTCATTTTTATATAAAAAGTGTGCAACTCAGGACACCACCTTGCGGCACTCCAGTTTCCTGGACAAATATTCGGGACAAGGCATTGCCCACTCGAACACGAAATGTTCGATTGGACAAGTAACTCTCTATTATATTTAACATTCTCCCGCGTACACCTAAGTGGGACAGGTCTCTTAATATTCCAAAGCGCCATGTGGTGTCGTAGGCCTTTTCCATATCGAGGAACACCGAAAGGAAGAATTGCTTGTGGACAAAAGCGTCGCGAATTTGTGCCTCGATACGGATAAGGTCGTCAGTGGTAGATCTACCCTCTCGAAAACCGCACTGGTATGGGTCAAGTGATTTGTTTGTTTCGAGGAAATGTATAAGTCGGCGGTTTATCATCTTTTCAAAAAGTTTACACAGGCAGCTCGTTAGTGCAATGGGCCTGTAGCTCGCAACGGAGGATGAGGTCCTTGCCCTGTTTTAGAATAGGAATAATAATGGCTTCTTTCCAGGCCGAGGGGATCTCGCCTGAAAACCAAACAGCATTATACAGGGAAAGGAGGGTTTTTTGTGTTTCAGATGGCAGGTGTTTCAACATTTCATATACAATACGGTCGGAGCCTGGGGCAGAATTATTGCAGCAATTAAGCGATGCTTGTAGCTCAGCTATGCCGAAAGGTTCATTGTATGCTTCGTGTTTTGTGGATTTACGCTCTAGTTTCTCTTTTTCGATTCTTGTTTTGTATCGTTGGAAAGCTTCAGAACAGTGCGACGAGCTCGAGACCTGTTCGAAGTGTGCGCCTGGGAAGTTCGCCTGGTCTTCCAAGCTGTCGCCTTGTGTGTTTACTAGAGGAAGTGAGTGTGCTTGTCGGCCTGCTACCCTACTAACCATGTTCCAGACTTTAGCCTCCTGTGTATATGAGTTAATTCCGGATAAAAATTTCTGCCAACTTTGTCTTCTTGCCTGTCGGCGTGTTCTCCTGCCTTGTGACTTTATGTTTTTAAAACTGTCCAGATTCTCGGCTGTCGGCGAGTCCCGAAGCAGCCTCCATGCTTTATTTTGTTTTTTGCGCGCGTTTCGACACTCAGTGTTCCACCATGGCACTCGTCGTTTGCCGGGCAGTCCAGCTGTTTGTGGGATACACTTCATTGCAGCATCAATCAAAAAAGCTGTAAAGTAGTCTACAGCTTCATCTATGCTTAAAGCACGCATGTTAGTCCAACTTAAGAGAGCCGTTTTACGAAACTGTTCCCAATCGGCTTTGTCAATTTGCCATTTGGCAACCTGTGGAGGACATTCATTAGCTATTGGGGTGCTCAGAACTATAGGAAAATGGTCACTTCCATAGGGATTATTAATGACTTTCCATGTTAGTAGGGGCAGAAGTGATGGAGATGTGATGCTGAGGTCTATGGACGAGTAGGTATTGTTCGCGAGGCTATAGTATGTTGGCTCTTTTTTATTCAAGAGACATGCGCCGGAAGAGAAAAGGAACTGTTCAATGAGACGTCTTCGCGCGTCGCAGCGAGGGTCACCCCTAGACCACTATGTGCATTGAAGTCCCCAAGTACCAGATAAGGATCTGGAAGTTGATCTATTAATGACTGGAATTCATGTTTTTGGAGGTGGTAGTGTGGAGGTATGTAGAGAGAGCAAATGGTGACGAGTTTGTTCGAAAGCACTGCTCGAACAGCCACTGCCTCGAGGGACGTTCGAAGTGGTAGATGTGTGCATGCTACTCCTTGATTAACTACAACAGCTACACCACCGGATGACGCCACAGCGTCATCTCGGTCCTTCCGGAAAATAATGTAGCTGCGTAGAAAGTTGGGTGTTTGGATTTTAAGTGTGTTTCCTGTACACACAGCACCTTTGGTGTATGTTTGTGTAAAAGTTCTTGGACATCGTCGAGATTTCTAAGGAGTCCTCTGACGTTCCATTGTATAATTTGTGCTTCCATATTGGAAGTTAGGTAGTGCTGTGTGTACAAAAAGGAAGTGAGTGTTGTTTAGGTCGAAAGTTAAAGCTCAAGTAGCAGGGCCGTCGTCGGGCCCCATTAGAGGCTTTTTGGTTTTCTTGGCGCGCTCCAGGGAGCTACGCCGCTCTTTCGGTGCCAAGGGCACCGGAGTTGTGTCCATTGCCTCGTGTGAGGCACTGGACGCCCGCGTACGCGAGCTGCTGGCTTGTTTTTCCGGCCTCACCTGGCGAGGCGTGGTCGTGAGACCAGACGACTCTGGAGTCGCCGGGATCTCTGGCTTGGCAGGTGGATACTTCGTCTGGTGTGACGAAGTCTTGGACGCCACCGCGCCGGAGAGCGATGTGCTCTCCTTTGTCTCACTGGTACCGGAGCTTGTAGTGGCCACCGGTGTGGTCAGATTCAAAGTAGGTGGGGCAGCCTTCGCTTCTCCCACCATAGGGGCGGGTGGCGTTTGCCTCGGCACGCTGCGCGTGGTCCGGGCAACCACGATAGGCCGTTGTGGTGCTGCCCCCCGTCGCACCACTTCGGCAAAAGATGTTCTTGGTGGAAATGATGTTGAAACTCGCTGTCGTGCTTCGCGGAACGTTATGTTTTCTTTTACTTTTACGGTGAGTACTTCTTTCTCTTTCTTCCAGGCCGGGCAGGCCCTGGAGTACGCAGGGTGATCACCTTCACAGTACGCGCAGCGAGTCTCATCGCCAGCGCAGTCATCAACAGAATGACCCGTCGTTCCGCATTTTCCACAGGTAAGCTGTCCTCGGCAGCTCTGAGACGCGTGACCAAACCTTTGGCATTTAAAGCATCGCCGCGGGTTTGGAATGAAAGGCCTTACAGGGAGTTTGACGTAGCCGGTTTCAATGTTCTCGGGTAGTGTGTTGCAGGCAAAAGTAAGGATCAAATGCTTGGTCAGTATTTCTGTGTTGTCGCGCCTTATCTTGATTCGTTGGACATGAGTGACACTTGAGTCTTTCCATCCATCTAGTAATTCTTCATCGCTGAGGCCAATCAGGTCCTCATCGGACACTACACCTTTGACAGTGTTCATACTCCGGTGTGCGCTCACAGAGATCGGGAAATTTCCGAAAGCAACAAGGTGTGCCAGTTTGTCGTACTGCTGCTTATCTCGTACTTCTAGGAGTAAATCGCCAGCTGCCATTCTTGTGACTTTGTAACCAGTTCCAATGGTTTCTTTTAGACATTTCGCAACCAGGAATGGCGACAGCCCTCGTGCTGACTTAGTTTCATGTTGACTGTGTATGACATGGTATTTGGGAAATGATTGTTTCTGTTGCTGAGGTAAGGTTAGCGTTTCATCGGTGCGCCACCGTTTGAGGGAGCGATCAGTTGGTGAAGGGACAATATGTGCCATATATGACTTGCAAATTTCGGCAGCGATGGTGGCCACCACCACCGAGCCCAACAAGGGGACGCTACAAGGTTGGATAACGCTTGGAGACGCCAGCCATGCATCGCTGCTATAACCTAATATATCTAACCAAGGTTGGTTATTTACACCAGGTTAACCCTTGCCGCCCAGAAAGATGGAAGTCAAAAGAAGTAAGGAGAAGACAGGACAGATCAAAAGTGAGAGAGAAAGACGAAGATGGGAGGAGGGAGAGAGACAGGAAAAGGCGACTGCCGATTTCCCCTGGGTGGGTCAGCCCAGGGGTGCCGTCTACGTGAAGCTGGGGCCAAAGAGGTGTGTTGCGTCTGCCGGGGGGCCTTAAAGGTCCAATCACCCGGCGTCGGCTCAACCCCCAGGATCCCCTTTTCCCCGGACACGGCAAGGCCACGCACGGCTAGGCGTGGGAGGGGGTCGAAACCTCCCCGTTAGCTCGGGTCCGTGGTGTCGCTACACACCAAACGCCTGCTTCCACAGACGCCCCTGCGGGGTTACAGGGTGAAGAAACCAGCACGCTACACAAATTGATAGTATACGCTTAACGGTCTAGGTCAGTGTTGCGGAATTAGTTCCATTCCAATTTCATTTCGGGGAATTAGAACTTACTACAATTCCATTCCTTTCAATTCGTCGGAATGAAAAAAAGTTAGCCCATTCCCACTCCGGGAATGGCCGGGCAGTTCAATTCCATTCCTATAATTCCTCAACGTAGAAAAGGCATTTTGATTGCTTTATCGAGTTAAGAATGAACACCCCATAAAACTGATGTCATCAGATGCAGTATGAACTGGAAAGTACGCAAAACACGTTACCAAGGTCGACGGATAGTAGCTTGGCAACATATCTCGTGCAGTCCGACACCCCTCCTAATTCCCATAGGGGTAGTTCTCCCGCTACCTATAGTATTTGCAAGGGCAGCATGTTTGAACGAATGGTGATGTTTTAATATTAGATGCGAAGTATCTCTTGCTCGGGGGTATGTAAGGCGGCGTGGTAATCCGCACGCAGCGTTATGTCCGCACTCACACTACGCATGCGCGACTCTCGACCTTCCCTCTCTCCAACAGCTGCGCGTTACTCTCTCCAATTCTCTACCAGCACCTGCTTGCGCTTCCCCTGCGTTCTCGCGTCTGCTCTCACGGCGCATACGCTACTCTCCTCCTCTAGTCTCCTCTCCTTCAAATAGTAGAGCGCTGCGCGCGTTCAGTCCAGCGCTTCCCTCGGTCGGCTCCTCCGAAATGTGGGCTCGACATGCCGAAAGTCTCTCCTGCGCAGCGCCGCGATGAGGTTCAGCGCATGCGCGCCCCCTCCCCCTATCTCTCTCTTCTCCTACGCTGCCTCTCTCTCGCGCGCCTGTCGACGTTCCCCGCACGCCCTGTGAGAATTAACGGCCAGGCTAGAGGGAAGACACGACGCGCGTAGTGTTCCTCTTCGCGTTCCACGACGCGAGGTCAGTAGCATGCCCAGCGAACGCCAACGGAACGCAATCGTGCAAGTGCTCCGGCTTCGCATCGCCTCATGGTCCCCTTTAGCGGGAGATGGTGTATTCTTTTTGTTTAATCTTAAATGTGTTAATGCTAAAATGAGGACATAGCGTACGTTTATGCTGACAAAAGTAGTGTTCAAGAAGACTAATTAGGACTAAGCAGTTTTGCTACGCGCCTGGAGCGGTCGTGAATATGCAGAAAACTAACATTTGGTTAATGGACAGAATTGTAGTAGGCGCGTTGCTTATAAATTCAATTCCATTCCCATTCTATTTCGGGGTTGCAAAAATGTAGAGTGATTCCGTAGTCATTCCAATTCCGGAGTGGCAACTCCGTAACACTGGTCTAGGTACGGTGAGCGTTTTATAGACGGGACAGCAACGGGACAGCAGTCAGTTGCTGTCCTTCTCTCATTCACAGTTTTCACCATCACGAACGCGCCATCTACATCACGAACCCGTTTCCTTCCCCAGCGGCCTCATTTTGCGGCGAACCTTGAGGAAATGGATTCTGTTTACTCCAGTCACCTGCCTGATGGCTCGACAACTCCTCACGTCAACAGCATTACGCGTGCTACCGCTACTATTTTATCTCTCGAGGCATATGCCTTCCATCGATTGATTATGAACTCCCCTTTGCTCTGCGTATCCAACTCCGGGCACTACTCGATCGCTTCAGGACGTCATTCGACCATCACCAATGTTCTTTGGGCCGCACGTCTGCACCCATGCACCTTTGACCGGCACCCATGCACCTTTGCGCCAGCGTCCATATCAAGTCTCTCACAGTGAACGCCGGGTCACCGAGGAGCAGGTGAACGATACGCTTCAACGTGGCGTAACACAACCTTCACACAGCCCTTGGGCCTCCCCGGTTGTACGGGTGCGCAATTTGAGCGCAATTTCGCGACAATAATCGCCCCATTAACACAGCTACTCGCCGACAACCAAGACATCTCGGCGTGGTCTTCCGCTTGCGACAAAGTGTTCGCCTTTTCACGCCATCTTCTGACATCCCCACCTATCCTACGCCACTATGATCCGGACGCTCCAACCAAAATCCACACGGACGCTAGTGGAGTAGGTCTCGGCGCTGTTCTTGCCCAGCGGAAGCCTGGCATCGACGACTATGTCGTTCCTTACGCCAGTCGCACTTTCACTAAAACGGAAAAGAACTACTCAGTCACAGAAAAAGAATGTCTGGCCATCGTTTGGGCAATCACGAAATTTCGACCGTACGTATATGGCCGCCCATTCGACGTCGTGACTGATCACGACGCTTTGTGTTAGTTGTCGTCATTAAAATACACATCTGGTTCCCTAGCTCGTTGGGCGCTATGTCTTCAAGATTATGACATCCGCGCAGTCTATCGGTCAGGCCATAAGCATTCGGATGCGACTCTCTTTCTAGTTCACCGCTCTCCACGAGTATGGTGCTGTGTCTATTTCCAGCTGCGATCGTTCATCTCTTGAACATGCCGGCGTGTCATCTGAGCAACACCAGGGTCCATGGGTAGCCTCTCTCCTAGACTACCTCTCAGGTGTCTCCACGTACAATCAACCGCTCGCTTCGACGTACTGCACACAACTTTAAAATCCGTGACGGCCCTCTGTACCGCTGAAACTATGTATCTGATGGCCGCAAATGGTTGCAGCTAATTCCTCGTCATCTACGTTCGGACATCTGTGCCTCCTTTCACGCCGATCCGCAATGCACCCATGCTGGTGTGGTGAATGTTGGGGGTGTAATGGATGGTCACCAGAGGGTGCCACGTACCCGGAAGTTCGCCGCTGCCGTTTTTCTTTTTTTTATCTCTCTGGGACGTAATAAAGAAATTGCGCTTGCCAGCGTTGTGTCGCGTCCGTGATCTTGTGTGGAAAAATTTATTCAATCAAGACGCAATCAGATGTCTTTTATGCGCCCGATTTGAATGGGAACCTACTGTCAGTTGGAAGAAGAGAAGAGCGGGGTTCCACGTGACGTTTGCTGAGGGCAAAGCCGAAGTCGCAAAGGACACTGGTGAGCATATCCTTACCGCAACTCGAGAAGGACGACTGTATTCTGTCAAAAAATTGGCCACGTACCTGCGTGCTTCGCTGCAAATGTCATCTAAAGACGATAGAAGAGGCGCTGCGTGAGGTATGAACGCCATCTGGTAATACGTCGGGAAACGTGAATGCTGTGTTGCGGGCTCGTAGTCCCGGCGCAGCAGCAGGCGAAGACCGGCGGTGACCAACGCGACCGGCGGGGACGCCAGCCAGCCCGAACACGCAGTTTGGCGCGAAGCGCCGAAGCAGAAGAAACGTCCGCACTCAACGAGTACTCTCCACACACTCATATTCACGTCGCCTGGGTAAAACAGGAATGCCAGAGCGGCGCCCCATGGCATTCGTACAGTGCAATACTGAACCGAAACCGGAACACTACAATGAGCTCGTGCAGAGGGCACGGAGGAAGCCAAGTTTCAGTCGCATTTTCAGCGCAGCTTAAGAAACTAGGGTCTCTTGAATTACGTATTCATGTATTTTCTATTAAAGGAACACACCACCTAATACTTACCTAGTGATGGTGCGCCCAGACATGCGTAATGTTTGCTTTTTGATCAACAATGTACACAAGTATGAACCTAGTCAGCCGTTCACGATGGCTGGCCCTTGGGCAAGTGGTTCAACTTTGGCCGAGTGGTTACCAAAATTTGTGCGTTTAAGTTCACTAAGAAAGACTATCGTCTTTAAAAGCAACAAAGTCGACAATGATGGCACAGACCAAAAACACAGCCTTGTTGCACAGACGACTAGGACACCTTCACTATGATGCTGTTCGTCGCCTCTGTGGAGCCAGTGACAATTCTTTGAAGGACAAGTGTGTCACATGTTGTCTGGGAAAGTTAAGACGAAACATTTTCCCGAAGGGTGAGGCAACACTGGCCAAGGTTCCACTGGAGATTGTCCATTCAGATGTGGTTGGAAAAATCACACCAGCATCCAGAGGGGGCTCCTGTTACTTTGTGATCTTCATAGATGACTGCTCAAGATACACTGTGGTGTATCCCATGAAGGCTAAAAATGAAGTGCTTCAGGACTTTGACAAGTACAGACACATGGTAGAAAATATCTACAAAGCGAAGGTGAAGACGTTGCGCAGTGACAATGGAGGCGAGTACACAAGCAAATTTTTCACCTTGGCATAAACACCAGCTGACCATTCCTGGTACACCTTAGCAAAATGAAGTTGCTGAAAGAATGAACCAAACACTGCTTGACATGACGAGGCGCCTCCTCATCGAATCTGGTGTCAACAAGGAACTTTGGGCTGATGCCATTGTCACTGCAAGCTACAATAGAAACAAGTGCCCGTCAAAGTCAGTAGGAGGAGAGTCGCCAGAAGCTCTGTGGACAGGGGGAGAAGTGAAACTGGACCACTTAAGAGTGTTCGGGTGCAAAGCATGGAGCGTTGGAGCGTGCAAAACAAAATGTGCAAGGGAGACAAGCTTAATAGTATACGTTGCTGGGCTAGTTGATTCATAATCTTCAAAATTGGCCAGCGCGAAATCGACAAGGACTAGGAAGGAACACAGTGCCTGTCCTGTATATCTGTGTTCCTTCGTACTCCTTGTCGATTTGGCGCTAGCCAATTATGAAGGGAGACAAGCTAGACGCGAAAGCGGAGGAGTGCATACTGGTCGGCCACCCAGAGGGAGTGAAGGGTAACAAGTTGTGGAACCAAAAAGAAGATCGTTTTTTTGCAAGTCGGACTGTCGTTCTTGAAGAAGACTGCTTTCCATGCAAACTTGCAAAACCTGCAAGTGGCAACATTGAAGCAGATAACATTAGTAACACAATCTTGTTTCAAGTTGGAGACAGCTTGAGCGGGCAGCATGATGTTTGCGATTCAAATCATGATACCGAGAACAACAATCCTGAAGAAACTGGCTCATCAGCTGATGAAGATGAGAGAGCGACACAGGATGAAAGAGCTGTACAACAGCTGTCCAGCGCTCCAGATCAAGGCGCACAAGCATAAGGCGGTCAGAAAGACGGCCAAATGAGAGACGACCTCAAGTTGACTGTCTAAGCTGCTGTATAGCTAAGCAAACCAACCAGACTGATCCAGAGACGCTGCATGAAGCCTGCACCAGACAAGGTGGAATGGAAGGCAGCTACACAGAGTGAACTGGATAGCCTCGAAGCGTCTAACACGTGGGAATTGGTGCAACGACCGAAAGACAGGAAGGTCAATAAATCCAAGTGGGTGTTTCGCAAGAAGTACGAAAAAATGGTCACCTACAGCGTTACAAGGCTCGGCTGGTTGCATGCGGGTACTCTCAAGTGGAAGGTACCGACTACAAAGAAACCTTCTCTCCTGTGGTGAAATTGAAATCTATCAGAACACTGTTAGCCATAGCGGTTGAGAGAAATTGGAAGATTCACCAGATCGACATCACGGCAGCGTACTTAAACGGTACGCTGAAAGAAACTATTGTCACGTGGTCGTGACGTCGATGAAAGGGTCTGCATGACGGAACAGCCTTGTCATCTCTTCCGTGAAGAGCACCACGTTTTCGTTGGGCATCTGCATGCTGGTCTTGAGCAGAGCCTCAGCCCGCTCTTTCCCGACGGCGCTCGTGAATGTCGCGACGAACCTGGTGCGAAATATGTCCCACGTTGTCAGGGTTCGCTCTTGGTTCTCTAGCAGGTACGAGCGGCGTCTTCCAAGGCAAAGTAGGCATGTCGTAGCTTGTCTTCGCTGGTCCAGCCATTGAAAAGGGCGACTCGGTCGTAGGCTTCGAGCCAACTTTCCGGGTCTTCGAATGAAGACCCGCGGAAGGTGGGCGGCTCCTTGGGCTGCCGGAGAAGGATCGGCGCAGACTGTACGGGATCGGTCATCGTCGCTGCGGTCTTCGTCGCTGTGGCTGTTGGCTTGTCCGGTAGGAGTCCAAATTGAGGGGGAAGTTCTTTTAGTGCGGCTGGCTCTACTGTCGCTGATGGTGTCAGTGTCTTCTTCGCGACATGGGCTGGGTTCACAACTTGACGGCGGCGTCCGGTACATGAAAGAAGCAGCACCTCCACGAGATGTCACGTGGTCGTGACGTCGATGAACACAGCATCCGGCGTGTTCAAGATGGAACTGTTTATTTGGCCGAACTTGTGGCCCGGGAAATGAAAAGTCAAACTTCAGCAATATACGCTGATAGCGGCGAACAGGGCGTCGGCTGTCGATAAACTGCTCATTGCTGGGATGCGCCGTTTTTTATACATCATGCATCAAACTTTTCAGTCTTATCACTGGTTGTCGCGCAAGCACTGGAATAATCTAGACTATTGGCGTCCTGTGCGTAATCTTAACAAAACGATCTACTACAACGGTGAAGCTTCTCAAACACTGCGACGCGGTCAGCTTCGAGCGTTGATAACCGTTCTTGCTTGTTAACCCGAAGACATCAAAATAAAAGAAGAAACGGGCGTGGCACTATATACATGAAACAACCGCAACCTTTTGGTGACTATGACAAGGATGAAGTTTGCCTTCTGAAGAGGAGCCTCTATGGGCTACGGCAGTCTGGAAGAGAGTAGAACTTCACTTTGGACAAATTACTGAAGTCGGAGGGGACGACAAGCGCAAAATCAGACCCCTGCGTTTATATCAGTAAGAAGAAGCTCACTGTAGGCGTCTACGTGGATGACTTGCTGATCATCGCAGAAGATGAAAAGGAGATTGCCAATTTGAAGAACCGCTTGGGGGAAAGGTTTGATGCAAAGAACTTAGGTGAGGCCAGGCACATCCTTTCAATACGACTGAAAAAGGAAAGAGCCGGAAGGCTGACGCTTGACCAGGCGGCCTATCTTGAGGATACACTGAAGACGTTTGGCATAGCAGACGCAAAAACAGCGTCATCTCCTTTGGATCCTGGACGCAAGTACCAGAGAGACAACGATGATAACCCAACAAGAGAGGACCTCCCAAGGAAGTACAGAAAGGCAATCGGTGCATTGCTTTGCCTCGTCGGAGGTACAAGTGCCGACTTGGCCTTTGCCACCACCTATATGAGCCAGTTCAATGAGCGTTCCACAGAAGAACATTGGTGTGGCGTGAAGCACAGTCTCCGCTATATAAAGCAGACGAAGAGTTTCGCACTCACAAAAGAACCGGGAAGCCCGTGGAGGCATACTGCGACGCAGACTGGGCCAGTGACAAAAATGACAGAAAGTCATTCAGCGGGTACGTATTCACACTGGCTGGTGCGGCGATCTCTTGGAGCAGCAAGAAGCAGCAAAGTACCGCGTTGTCGACAAGCAGAGTATATAGCCATGTGACACGCTGCTAAAGAAGCGTTGTGGCTCCAAAATTTCATGAAAGAGTTGCACGCGCAGGAATTTATGCACGAGCCACAGGACTTGTTGGTGGACAACCAGGGTGCCATTGCGCTAGCGAAAAATCAGATGACATCTGATAGAAGCAAGCACATTGATCTCCAATATCATTTCCTTCGAGAAGAAGTTGAGTCGTCAAGCAACTCCGCCGACCTCTTCAGCAAGCCCTTGAGTAGAAAAATGACTTTTAAGCACTGCGAGAGCTTGGCCGTCAAAAAAGTCGACAAAATGACAGTTCATTAAGGGATGGGGGTGTTGGGGGTGTAATGGATTATCACCAGATGGTCCCACGTACCCGGAAGTTCGCCGCAGCCGTTTTTCTTTTTTATCTCTCTCTGACGTAATAGAGAAATGGCGCTTGTCAGCGTTGTGTCGCGCCCGTGATCTTGAGTGAAAAAAACTACTCAATCAGCGTTTTTATGAGTTCGGTCGCGCTGCGTTTGCAACAAAAAACGCCAGGCCTGCGCTGAAACCGCAGCACAGTAACAGCGAAAGCTGGAAGAGCGGCGTTTCTAGAGCCCGTTAAGCTCTCTTGGGGTTACAATACAAGCACACTAGAAAGGTACCCACTACGCCATAAATCACAATTTTTGTGAAGTTGGGAAGCACCTACTAAGCCATTATTCGTCGTTCTGCGGAGAAGCGAGGCACCAGCTACAAGTCTGTAAGGAATTATGTGCACTTTGTTGACGCGACGACTGTTGACGATGAAGAATTATGGCTCAGCTCTTTGTAATGGGTTGGAATCTTTAAACGGCCCACCAGTTATGTAATTTGCATTGTGTGACGCCTGGTCGCTATTTCCCTCTCCCGTCATGCTGTATAACACACGATGACGTGGGAGAGAGACGGGGGGGGGGCGAAGAACTTACTGAGACCCCGAGGAAATGGATCATGCGCTTATGGTCTTCCTTGGCAACCATACAAGTGCACTTGCGAGGAAGTTCTCATTATTATTGCCACTACGCTATAAATCATTGTAATTTTTGAAAAGTAGGGCAGCAGGCACTGTGCCATTTTTCGTCATTCTACGGAGAGCCTTGGTACCTGCTATACGCATGTAAGGCATTATGCGCACTTTGTTGATGCTGTGCCTGATGACGATGAAGAATTATGGCAGATCCTTTGTAATGGGTTAGGAGCATTCAACAACCTACTCGTTGCGCAATTCGCATTGTGTGACGCCTGGTTACAGAATTCGCGTTGTGCGACGCTTGGTGCTTATTTTACTCTTCTACGACGCTATATTGCATATGCTAATGTGGTTCCTTCCCGACATGAAGCCTGTATAGGACCTTTTTGCAAAGCAGTTTCAAGCACCGGCATGGCTCAGAGGTTGAATACTGGGCTCCCACGCAGAGGGCCCAGGTTCGAACCTCGTTCCATCCTGGAATTTTTTTCTTATTTCGAGCGATACTGGTTACGGACACCGGCGGCGGCGGCGGCGGACAACTACGGCGCCAAAAACGGCCGAGAAATGATCCCATAACAGCTTTCGCTGTAAAACCAACAGTGAAGACATATCAACGCCTCCGGGTTCGATACTACTGGCGCGGAATGTACCGCTTTGTTCGGCAGTACGTCCGTTCATGCTCCAAGTACCACGCCTGAAGAGCTCTCTGAACACGTACGTAGGGCCACTCCAGCCACTGATTTGTCCCTCTCGGCCGTTCGACCGCATCGGGATCGATTTGTACGGTCCCCTACCGTAAGCATCAGATGGCAACCGCTGGGTGATCGTCGCTGTGGACCACCTCACGCGCTAGGCTGAAACTTCGGCGCTTCCAGTGGCCACAGCGCGTGAAGTCGGCTTTTCATCTTTCGAAAGCTCGTTTTTCGGCATGGTGCGGCTCGCGAGCTACTCAGTGACCGCGGACGTTCCTTCTTATCGGAAACCGTAGTAGCCCTCCTGCGCGAACGCAACATTGTCCGTCGAAATACTACCGCATATCACCCGCAAACCAACGGGATGACCGAGCGCTTCAATCGCACGCTCGGCGACATGATCTCCATGTATGTTTCCGATGACCACACTAATTGGGGCCTCCTACTGCCATTTGTTACGTATGCTTACAACAACACCATTCAGTCTACTACGGGATTCTCTCTGTTCTTCCTGCTTTATGGTCTCGTTCTTGGACACTATTTTTCTATGTCAGCCGGACCCTTCAGAATCTACGACTCTAGCCGAAGCCGCCACTTAGGCCGAAGAATGTCAGCAGCTCGCACGCTCGCTTAGCACGTACGACCAGGCCCGCCATAAACGCTCTCATGACCGAAGCTTATCTCCTTCGTCATATTGGCACACACGCTCCTTTCTTTCTATGTGTTCTGCTACCGGCCCATTGCACGTGCAGCTGCTGCCTTGCGCAAAGCGCGCCAGAGTGTCTGGGAAGATTCCAGATTGTTGTAGATCATTTTGATAAGATTGCGCACATGACGCGAATAGTCAAGATTATTCCAGAGCTTGCGCGACCACCAGTGATAAGGCTAGGAACCCTCTGGCCTTTGCTGCCCCTTTGGCCCTGGCGACGAGACGTCGTTGTTGGTCCAGGTCCTCTGAGGCGAGCTTGACCTCCCACGTTTCGAGAAGGTCCTCGTTTTCTTGAGCGGCGTTACAGGCATTCGGCGAAGGCGTTGTGGCTGTCTGTATACTGCACGGGCACGCGAGGATCATGTGGGCCAAGGTGTCAGGTACGCCACAAATTGGGCAGAGGTAGTCGTGCAACGTTGGGTACACTCTGTGCATCAGTATACCGTGGGTGTTAGTGCTGCCCTGCAGTCTTCTGAGTATGGTGCTGTACTCTTTGTTGAGCTTTGAATGTGGTGGGGGGTACTCTCTGCGTTTGAGCCTTTGATGTATAAACGTATATTTTTATCCCCGTTGATATAGCTGTCTCTCTATAGATGTCATACGTTCCATTGAGCACTGATATGTTTTATTTATTCACAGAGGGTACATCCAAACAGTGCATCAGAATACGAGCAGTACCCCAAGAGGCCCCGGAAGTGCAGTTCTGGACGCGAGAAAGCAAATGAACGCGAGCGCACCAACCAGCTAGAATCTACATCAAGGCTGGACAATTATTTTGGTTTAGCCAAAAACCGTCCAGGTCAAAAAAAGTTCGATGAGCTTCTGCAGAACTTGATTGTCAAGTCCATGTTCCCTCTGCAGTTTGTGGAGGAAGAGGCTTTTCAGCAGTTCGTCAAAGGTAGGGAAGCAGCATTCTGGCTGGAACAGTTTTTACTCTATTGGTGTGTTAGACGAACAACGCTGAAGCTGAAGCATTCGAAGAGAAACTTTGTAGCATCAGGAGTGAGCTACAAGCGACGACACATGTGTGTACCACTGCGGACGTGCGGTCTACTTCAACAAAAAGCTTCATGGGTGTAGGAGCACCCTGGGTAACTAGGCAATATTAATTATATTGTAGTTGATTAGGGTTATTACGTCTTGTATTTGAAATTGTACGCGGGTGTTTTTGCACTGCACGCGACATCGCACACGAAAGAGAAAGCATAACTTTGCAAAGAGGTTGACTGACGCGTTGACTGATCAGGGTCAATTTCTAGCTCTGAGTGATTTTGCTTGAAAGCCTTGAATTGCACTGATAAAGACAATTACCCCTAACGGCCGTGCTCGGATTGGCAACAAATTCGATGTATTATTTGCCTCAAAGATTACTCGGTGCTTTTCATACCTCAAATTACTCAGTCAGTGGATTCTGTAAATAACCCTGTGCGATTAATTTTGCCCTGCCTTTTCAGATTGGTTTCGACACGCTTGAGCGCAAATCGACAGCTCTAGCATGCAAACGCTTTCTTGGAACGCACTCGTACGACCTTGTAGCAGAGTTGCTTTTGGATGTATACGCAGACTTCAGCCTGGAAACGAAGAAAGTCCGAGGCACAGTGACCGACAACGGAAGTAACTTTGTAAAGGCTTTCAAACAATTTGGAATTGATGACACCACTGACGGTACGCTTGCATGTCTTCATTACAATATTTTTCTCTAAGCTATTTCGTTCTATCCGAGGTGGCAGAATTCGTGTTTGTTTTGGTGACAGAGGGAACGGGAATGTACTTATCCCCGCTTGTTTCTTTGCAGATCGGGAAATGGACTTACGTTTCCCCTTGAACTGGCGGGGTCATCACTTCATCATCATCTGCGGTGCGCATACCATACCAGAGAATATCTACCACTTTAGAGAACGGAAACTGTACCTTTGACTGTAGTACGGAAATAAGGGTAGCGGCGGCGTACTGAACTGTAATAGAGCGAGGCGAGATGGCGCTGCAAGTACTATCATCATCATTAGACAAACGCGTTTTTGCGGTTGGTTCGCCCTGGTCGCTCTACTGCGCGTTTTGCTCCCTATGGTATTTTGTTCTTTGTCGTTGCTAAATCGCTGCTCGCGTGTGTAATATTTATCGCCAGGTGACCAAACTGGCCTCGACTGGCAAAAACAACGTCAATCAAGTAAGGTTTGCATCGTTTATTGTGAGTGCCCAAGCTGGTACAAGCAATGTATACAGGTCAGTCCAAGCAAAACAAGTCACTCATACACGTCGAAAGCTTTCAACCCGTATGTGTGTAATCAGGCTGAAAGCTGACAAATATGTGCATATAACTGAACACCGAGATCGCTAAAAGAACGTTGCTCTCGTTGTGTAGCAGCGTCCGAGTTTTAACAGCATAGCTTTAGGACAAGGGTCTTATCCTTCCTTTAGTTACGGCGCTTGCAGGTGTGTTGATCTTTGGAGTGCATGGGGAGCGGAAACGAACGTGCGCTACGCCGACAGATAGTTGGCGCAGTGAGAGCAATGTAGTTTTGATTAATCTTTTACGTAAACAATCGCGGATGCGTACAGTTCTGCATCTTTCTCGCTCTGCGATGTCACCTTGAATGCGTTACAAATAAGGAATATCGCGTTGTGTCTACAGGGCAGGCACGAATTTCTCGGCCGTGAAGCCATACCATAGGTAGTACGTATTCAGGTAATAGGTGGAAGAAAATATTTCAGGCTCGTTTTGTTCCTCGATATAGTTCAGTTACACAGTTTCTACAGCTAGAATTTCTTGGCGCTAGTAGTAATCGGACTGCTGAGTATGCAGCGTAGATGAATGCTAAAGAAACAGAGATATAAGGCGAGTGCTTACAGATTCTAGAAGCACAATTCTAAGAAAATAAGCTTTAGGCATGCAGTGTACATCTTCGTTGGTGTTCGCACAGAACACTAAACAACTGCTCAGCCGTAAGCACAATCTCTGTATCACATAGACATGTCGATAGAACTTGAGCACTCTGTTGCAAGCAAACACTCACGAAATCAAACTGTGGGGCACGATGTGAACCTGTGCCAATGCTGGATAAATAAAGGTCATATATATATTGCATACTTGTTATTGTGTTATTTACTTTTTCAATATATTTGGGCTTGGGAGCACAAGTATGTATTCCTGCTACTTTTAGAAGCTCCAGCTTGAAATATTGTCACATGCGCTCCTTTCTTTCTATGTTTTATGTTATTGGCCAATTGCACGTGTAGTTGCATTGCACAAACCGTGCCAGAATGTCTGGGAACATTCCAGATTATTTTAGGATCTTCTGTTAGGCTGGAGCGTGCAATTGCAAACAGCTCAGTTTATTGTCGAACTAACGCAGCCACCAGTGATAATGCTCGAATGTTCGATGCCGCAGGTATAAATGCCGACGCGCCTTGCCACAGATCAGTTTATCGACGGCTGACGCCTGTTCGCCGCTATCAGTGTGCAGTGTGTATTGCTGTAGTTTGACTTTTCGTTTCCCGCCACAAGTTCGGCCGAATAAAAAGTTTCATCTTGGACACACCGACTGCTGCTTTCGTCGACGTCACGACCCCTTGACAATACGTAAAATCTTGTAGTGTGGCTGTGGATAAGTCCAAGTTCATGTATGTTTTAAATTACCTCTTCGATTTCCTAGGTTTTTTTTCGTGACAGTAGTTTACAGACTTTCACTTCATAGTGGTAGGTGCTACAACTGCGACATGTTAATTTAATCAAACAGCAGAAGTAGGTGTGTTCAAACAAATTTGGCACGTTTCTCTGCTATGCAAAAAAGAAAACACTACCATACTCACTGAACACAATCTCACTCATCACGACAACGTAAACGTGCTTGGTGAAGCTGTGCTGGAAGAAGTGCTCGTCACACTTATAATTTGTTTATTAGCTGTAAATAATTTGAAGGAGCCCATTGAACATATGTGCAAAGGCTAATGTAATTGAGCACAGCCTTGTAAAGCTTTGTCGTATCTTTTTGTAAACTTCTATGATCTAAACACAGTTAATTAAGGCAAAACAGTTTTGAGCATAGTGTGTAAACTGTCTCATAAGGCACAACTAAACGTTGCATTTACGTTGCGCGGCAGCTGTATTTTCGATGGAGGCGAAAATGTTTGAGGCCCGTGTACTTAGGTTTAGGTGCACGTCAAAGAACCCCAGGTGGTCGAAATTTGCGGAGCCCTCCACTACGGCGTATCGTGATTTTGGGACGTTAAACCCTAGATATTATTAGATGTTGGAAAGACTGTTAATTCCCTCACTGCCGTGATGTTCGTTTTGTAATGTGATTTATAATTTAAAAAAACTGACCCTACGTTTCGAGACCCGTTTGGTCTCTTAGTTTTTTTTAAATTGAAGACTAATGATTAAATGTGGCTGGAGAGCGTTTTTATTCTTATAATCTTGCCCAGCCAGACAGACTTCTATATATTTACCCTTAAATTTATAATTTCTGATGATTCACATGCAAAGCATGATATGATTATGAGTCATACAGTAGTGGGCAACTCTAGATTGATTCTAACTGACTGGAGTTAAACAAACGCAGTTGTAGCCTTGAAGAAGACAAGACTGCTTGTCGAAACATTTGCTCCAGCGACACCTCTTGTTAACAAATGCTTCGTCTCTTCAAGCTTCCGTCTTTCCCTGAACTTCAGACGCACATCTAAGCACACGAGTGTCTTTGCATTTCGCCCCCAATGAAATGTGACCACCGTGGCTGGGTATAAAACCTGCGTCGTTGAGCTCAGCAGTGCCAGGTAACGTAACTAATGCACGGAGCTAGTGCTCAATTTCAACGCTATTGCGGTGTAGATTGCATGACACAGTAGACAGCTAATACTTGTGGACGATTGTAGGCACACCTCCATGAGATGCCTGGTAAACCATTCACAAATACAGCATTGCAAGCGTGAGGTTCAAGATGACCTGTTGTAGCAGACGTTCACATGTTTCGCCGCACTTGCAGAGTGGACATTCGGGGGTAGTCATCCTGTCGTTGCCCGGCAATCCTGGAAAAACAATGACATCACCAGATATTGATAAGCATTATCAGTACATATTAAACTTTGCAAAAATAAACATATAAACATAGTGAACAAAAACAGCGGTTTGTTATACATATATGTAAACGTACCTTATAATGCATGTTGTTTCACTCGGGCTAGCTTCTTTACAGGCGTGTCATGTAACAGGTGCCTTGCTCATTGCACACAGCTGTTTCTTTGTCAGACCAGGAGGCTATGGCAGAAAAAAAAATTCTTATTATAGTGACGGTTTCTTTATCACAATAAAGTGAATGTGCACTCACAATTATGTGAAGCTTTCGTTGCACTAAATGTGTAGTAAAATAACCTAAACTGACAACAGGAGAAATGAGACCTCTAAACCTGGCTTCTCAAATGCGACTGCGGCAAAATATAACTCGTATCTTTTTTGCACTGATATGCGGGCTAGTTACGAAGATACATGCGAGACGTTGGTGATGCAGTTGCCTTTCTTTATTGCAGCGGCCTGGTTAATGTGAACCGAACGATAAACTCAGCAACTTGCTCCCACTTGAAGCCACGCCGCAAGGATCGCACGTTTTCTCATCGACAGAGTTTGACACGTTGAAATATTAATATTGCAGTGCGTCGCCTCCGTGTGACACCCACGGTCATTGGTAAAAAGCTGAAGCAGTGGGTTTTTATACTCACCGGTTCGTATATTCTCGGGCTTGAAACGAGTGTTCATCCGGTGAACGCTTCAACGGTCCCTTCGTTCTCCCGAAGTCTGCTGAATGCGTTTCGCGAAAGCATTTCAACGAGTCAAAACAAACAGAACGAAAGCGAGTGTCTCGGCCGGCAGTGGCTGGAAACTTTTACAGCGAAACGAAAGAGCGCGAGACCCATCCGAATGCACCGTGAACCGTTACCTGCCGTTACGTTGCCTCTGCCGCCGTATATTTTGAAATGAAGATAATGATGCCGATAGGCTGCTGACAACTACGAGTCTGTTGGAGCAAAAACTATTACAAAAGATTGATGACGTGGTAACTGGCAAGGCAAGGCCACTTCGTATAAACAGCAATTTGTTTATTGAAGTGTAACAGTAAGCAAACAACTAAACTTCCTTATTTCAAGAATATTTTAATTTGAAGTTTGGGCCCGACGAGGGCGCCCCTACATAAAAAGTCAAATAGCGCGAATGGCGGCAACCAGAGCCGTATATTCCTTCGGAGAGTTCGGCGGAGGGGCGGAGCCAACAACCATCCAAATTTAGCGGCGGCGCGGCGCTGTCCGCCATTTTGTGCCGCGGCACTGTAAGCTCGCGTTGGCGTGCGCCCGCAACGCTCCGTCTCTGGCGAACCCTTTCTTCAGCGACCGCGCTGCAAGCCCCCATTGCGACGTCCGTGCAGGTCCACGATGTTCCACGCAGCCGACACGTGCACGATCAGCAGCAAAGACACACCAGGTCGGTCACAGAGGAAGCATAAATGCCGACAGCGACGTCACGGGTACAGCATCACGAGAAACCTCGGCACAAAATGGCGTCGGCGGCGTGGAAGCGCGCTGTTGCCAGACTGGCGGCGAGATCAAAAGAGCGCCGAACTCTCCCAAAGGGAATATACGGCTCTGGCGGCAACCACAACGTCGCCATGTTATCCTAACGCAGAGGTTAGTAGATCCACTCCCTGTGTTTGAAGCTGGAACTCGCCGCGGTCGATTTTTTCGCCCTCTGCGGCGATCGCTGGAACTTGCGACTTTCCGGGGCCTGACCATACTTTAAGCCTCGTAGGCACGGCCGGCGCCTCCTCTATTTTTCTCTGCCTGGGCGAAGGAGCGGAGCGCAATGGGAACCGACCGTCGGCGTTAGTGCGGCGTTTAGCCGCCGGGCGCCGCCACCGTAGTAGACAAGCTGTCGCATCGTCGCTCGCGGAAACGAATGCCGTGGCTGCATTCGAAGCTGCTGTATGGTTCAGTTTTCGGCTGTATTCGCGTTGTTTAAAGTATAATGAAAACTTGTAAACTGGAATCAAGAAGCACTTGTCGTTCTGGGCAACCAGCCAATTTCGAAGGCATGTGTCTTTCGCGGTTATTTGATCGAGACGCTCGCGCGTCGTCTGCTAGCCAGAAAGCTCATGCCAGTGATGCGCGGAAAATTATTTTTAGATGCGAAGTATCTTAAGGCGGAGCTCAATCCGGTGGTGGTGGTGGTGTGCGGCGTGACCACCCTTACTGCGCATGCGCACACCCTCTCCACACACCTCTCCACTCACCCTCTCCACTTTCCCTCTCCCCTCCACTCTCCCATACCCCTCTCCCGTCCCCCTTTCCACTCTTCCTCTGAAACGCGGGCTAGACCAAAGCTAGGTGGCTTTGGCTAGACATGCCGAAATTCTCTCCTGCGCAACGCCGCGATGTGATCGAGCGTATGCGCGTCCCCTCCTCTTCTCTCTCCTCTCCTACGCTGCCCCCCTCTCGCCCGCCTGCCCTGTGAGAATTAACGGCCAGGCTAGATGGAAGATACGACGCGCGTAGCGTCCCTCTTCGCGTTCCACGACGCGAGGTCGGTAGCATGCCCAACGAACGCCAACGGAACACGATCGTGCAAGTGCTCTGGCTTCGCATCGCCTCATGATCCCCTTTAGCGGGAGATGGTGTAATTTTTCACCGTTACGTTCGCTTGACTGAGAGGCGGTTTTTGACTGTCTGAAAGTCGATTTTCGAAAGCAGCATTTGCCAAGAATACTGAAATCTTGTGCGCTTAAAGTTCTCCGATGCGTGCTACCGTCTACTGGTGTAGCACACTGCACGCAAGCTTGGAGTTCATGCGCTAAATAACATGAAATGTCACTAGACTGCTTCCAGAGATATACGTGATTGCCCGTTCCCTTCGTAAAGCTTTTGAGAATTACGTTTGTTGCCACGACAGGAGAAAGCAACAGCTGGTGCCAGAAAAAGAAGAACTATGTCAACTGATTCCACCAATTCAGAGCTTAAACCAGTTAAATCGAGGTGGTGCGAAAAACAAACAAAAACCGCTACATAAGCCGCGCGCTTCCTGCAACACTGACCGACGTGTGTGAACAGACGCTGTCGTTCAAGTACAAAGTCGTAGTGCCGACTCTCAACTTGAGCCAATATGAAAGGCGTGAAAAATGGGGCGGCCTGTTGTCAGTTGCTTGAGCTCGTCTTGGCATTTGTCGACGGATTGTTGTAGCCACAGTATCTGGCTCCTCAGCTCTCTTTATTTTCTCTTCCATTTGACCTTTTCGGTAGTGAGCAAAGTAGAGGCCCAATGGCTGTCGACCTGGACGCTTTTGTCGCGTGGAGCAGCATGCTCAGCCTCGTGCACTCATTTATTGTGACACTGTACATAATGATTGTCGGTTGTTTCGCCGGTAGCGCATGTGGTGTCCATGGGCTCCGATTCTTCAGCTTCGAACCTAATGTCAGCGCTGCATGCACATGGCGGCGATCGCGAGGCAGTGTTGCTACTGGTCTACATGCATTCGTTGACTGTTTGAACGCAACACTGTCACGTTTAGGGATACTTGCCATGCTTGGTTCAGTTGTTACCCTGGGCTACAAACGTGAATGGTAGACTGCAAAGAGTGACACTACTGCATCCTTCTTAAGCCGCCGCTTCTTATATTCTATGAAATCTTCGAGTCGTAAACGACGGCTGCATATTCTAGTGTAGTTTGAATGTGTATTAGGAGACCAATTATCCCACCTAATTACTTGAAGCCACATCTCCTGAACACCAGCGACAGCTGGAATTTCATGGAACGACAGCCGCATAGTGTATTAGGGCGAAAGCCTTATAGATGCCTCATCAAACGTGAAAATTGGCCGTCGCCGGCGTGAACGCGAGTGATGCAAAAAATAATTACGTGATGACATCATGTGACGTCACAGATAATAAAATTTTGTGATATCATCGTGACGTCACACAACGTGACGTCGTCACATTACATCTTCTCTTGGTCAAAATGGGCCGATCACGGAGGCAGCGCATGCCTCCGCTGATGTGCAGAAATCTTGCGCTGCCTCCTATCCTTGAGGCAGTAAGGAAACCGTGTTAGGCGCAGAAATATCTCGGAGGGAGGCAGGGAATGTTCAATACATTGACTGGAAGAAAAAGAAGATGGCTTTCGCCTTTCAGTCGTCTTAGATGAATGCATAAGGGACCCTGTGAGATTTTTATCAATAAAGGGAAATAAAAAAAGGCAATCGTAATTTCTTTCAGTTCCATTTGCAGAGTAGAACACAACAATATGACATACTAAGACATTGGGGCGGTTGCAATAGCCTGAAATAGAAAATAAAACGCGAATGCTATCAAACTCGAGTGCAAGTATTGAACCGGCAGCATGGCCTGACAGACTGCCTGCGGAATATGTACAGTGGGGATGGAAAGACACGCGAACGTGCGGCATCTGCATTCTTTGCTGTTTCACATCCATTTTCAAGTGGTTATAGCGTGGCTGATTGATGAAAAGTAGACGTCATCCATGAAACAATAAAAGGCCATCTAGCATCTTTTTATTGCCACGACGGTTAGAGCGTGATGAAAACAGCGCGCCGCTATGTTCGCGTTTCTTTCCGTCCCCCTGCACCTGTGAAAGCCTGCAAGAAGCACAAATGCAATTAAATTCGGATGCAAACACGAATTCGTGCGGCCGTTCAGCGCCAGCTTCGCATAGTCTACTTGCACAGCGCCACCACGCGGCAGCGGCGAGCGGACGCGGAGCGGGCTCGCGACGGGCCGAGGAGAGCGTTCGCCCAGGCACTGAAAAATAGAGGAGGCACTGGCACGGCTGACGTCAAGAAAGCGCTCAACAGAAGTCTCACGTGCAGCCGTTTCCACGACAGTGCAATGGCGAAATGCGCTCTGTATTGGGGCTCATCAAATCGGCCAAAGTCTGCAGAGATGGTGACATCAGTTTTCGGAAGACAGTTGCGAACGCCCTGCATCACGCGGTGGAGCTCTCTCTACCACGCACTGGACGTACTTCTCATGAACAAGGAGAAACTCAAGACACTCTCAGAGAAGCTCGACCTACCATATATAAGAGACGCGGAGAGTGACTTTCTGGAGGAATATCGCGGGATTCTCTACCCAATTGCTGCAGGTCAGGTACTTTTTTATATACGTTTTCAAGAGTCGTCTACGTATATTATTTAAAAGTTACATTATATCGCCATCAGTGGAAGAAATCGGGCAGCGTACTTTATAAAACCTTTTTTTTATTTTTTTCAGCAATCGATATCTTGCAGAAAAGCAGCTGCGGCTACTACGGAGAGCTTCTGCCAACGCTTCTCACGTTAGAAAGGAAGCTAATTTCGATGAAGCAAAAAATTCGTCATGGATCTATCATCTTAGAAAGCTGTCGATCCGACCTCCAAAGGCAGTTTTCTGCGCTTTTTAGGATAGAACATGATGAGGTAATACTTGCATCCTGCTCACACCCATACTTAAATATGCGGTGGACCTCAAGCGAAGTGGCTAAATCATCCGACTTTGAGAGCTTGCTCGTGCGAGCTGCTGAGGCGCATGCACCAATCCAAGCAGACACGTGCGACGAGCCGTCATCATCGGTGGTGATTAATCACGGTTTTTATGACTTTGCAGACGGGGAAACTTAGGCATCTGAACGGTGAGAACAGACCCACGTGCGGGCGGAAGTGTTCCGGTATTCAGACGACCCGAGAAGGGATATCGCCATGCTGCAGGACTATCCTGCCATGAAGGCCGTATTTATCCGCTATAACACGTATTTGTGCTCCTCTGCAGCGGTAGAGAGACTTTTCTGGTTCGCGAGTCTTGTGTTGAGGCCGAACCGACGATGTCTAGATGATGGCCTATTTGAGAAGCTCCTGTTGTTTAAGTGTAATTAACACGCCAACCGTTTCAGCAAAAACAGATCTTATGTGAAATGTATACATACATTTTCTCAATTCACTGGTCTTCATTAGTGATTCCAGCGATTTGCTTGAACTATGCTATTTCTAGCATAGCTGATATTGTTGTCACCAAGTATCTTGATTTCGGTGTACAAATCGTGTTACTCTTGCTGTGAAATAGCATTTTTATTGCAACTGATATCTGTAAATATGTGGTTATTAACAATTATGTACAGTGTAACCCTCCTTTGTACTGGCTTAATGGCGCTCAGAGCACTGTGATAAATAAAGAAATTGCAAGTTTCAATGCGCTGCAACATTTACAATATTATGCTGCACTTGATAAAAGTGTTTGCGGAGTATGAACATCCCAGAAATAAAAAAAAATTCAGTATCTGTATTGCTGAATCTATATTTCGGGATACTTTTTTCGTCATATTGCCAAAGTATCGCCGAAATATCCCGCTACGTCAAAGACAAATGAATCTCAATATCTGTATTTCAGGCTTCCAACCCAGGTATTTCGATATCTGTATTCCGGAATATTTTTTTGAGTATCTCTGCCCAGCCCTGATATAGGCACTGGTTCTTGACCTGCAGTGTAGTGCCACTGAGAGATTTCCCTTGTGCGTAGTTGATGATGAAATAAACTTTTATTTTCCGAAACAGTGTTCCCGAGAGCTCGGGGTCACCCTAGGTGGAAGGGTCGCTCAGTCCAGGAATTCTCTGTCCGCGATCGCCTCCCGGGCGCTGGCGACGAGTCCTCGTTGGTCGTGTAGGTCCCGTGCGGAGAGCTTGGCCTTCCACGTCTCGTCGAGGAGGTTGATGCGTGCAGTCGTTGCGGGTTTGTTATCGGCATCGTAGTTGAACAATAAAGATTCGCTGCGTGTACGTTAACTAAAAGCGGACTGCGGGTCTCTGTGTGAGCAAAGTGAGGTCTGTGTGTCTAATCTTCTGTGTCTCGTTGCCGATTAGCAGTGATTTTGCTGTGGGAAACATCGGCGCCCACTGCATGCTTCGCCCCTCCACAGGTTTCACGTTAGTGGAGCTGAAACACCCTGCCCTACATGCTTCGCCCCTCCCCAAATTTTTCCGAAGCAGTTTCAAGCAATAGCGTAGCTCTGTGGTAAAACATCTGCTTGCAACGTAGACGGCCTGGGTTCGATTCTCTGTCGAACCGAAGTTGTTTATTTTTTATTTTATTTGCATGTTTCTCGATTTTTCGGTCACGGACAAGGTGATTTTTCGCTCACAACCAACGACGCCGACGCCGGAAGTTATGCGAAACGAGCTCCATAACGGTATCGCGTTAAAAACAGATTCATACCTTATTGCATGTATAAATATTTCTAAGGGGGCCCTTGAATCCATCCGATATGATACATACACAACGAAAACCAATGAAAGTTTTGCCCTCCTTCTTAGAATTTCTAACCTACCATTGTTACGTGTTGCCTACTCTGATAACCACAATTCAGCGAAACGTCTACACCCCCCCCCCGCCCCTGTTCTTTTTTCAGCGACAGAGGGGCAGTGGCCTCTGTCGATGAACATTTAAAGAAGTCCGTCTTGTAATGCCCGAGCATGGTTGCAGAAAGCAATGGGAAAAAAGTGTCGTAGATATTCCTTACGTTCAGTGCGTATCTCACAGGATAAAGAAAGTGGAAGGTAAATAAGGCGGTAATGTTGTTTGTACGGATGCCGATGGGCTAGGTAAGATATGTGACGTCGTACAGGGATAGAATGAGCGGGTAATACACAAGAAGCAGACGGACATTTCTTTCGTAAAACACGGCAACTAATTCTCTGATTGCCATACGGGTGTTGTGTATAAGGTTCCTTTTAGGTGCGGGCGCTTCTGCGTAAGACAGGCGGGTGATTAATGACCCAGTATGAAGACCCTGAAGATTCCAAGAGATGGTAAACGCGTGAGGGGGAGACAGAAAATTAGATGGGTAGATGAGATTAAGAAGTTTGTAGGTATAACGTGGCAGCAGAAAGCACAGGACCGGGTTGATTGGCGGAACATGGGAGAGGCCTTTGCCCTGCAGTGGGCGTAGACAGGCTGATGATGATGAAGACCCTGAACCCAGTCAACCTAATTTCGCAAAAATAATGGGATTCAAGTAGTCGAACGTTTTGCTGAAATCAACCAAAATACCAAGAGTTAAAATCTGTCTCAAAATTCTTTTATATATATTCTTTTCGAACGAATAGCGCATGCTCCGTAGACCTGTTTTCTGTAAACTCATACTGACACTCAGTTATTATGAAATCTTTGAAGAAAAAGCTGTCGAGAGAAACTCGGATTAGTTGCTGTAAGCCCTTAGAAAAATACGGAAGAATAGACACTGGCCTGTAGTTTCCCAAAATGTTTGCGACTTCTTTTTAAAAAATCATGGTCACACTGTCTATAGCGCGTATCAGCAGTGAATTGAACTGTTGTGAGTGCGGTGTATGCTAGAAATGGCGTAATTATGTAGAGAACATAATTCACTGGCCGACTTTGAACTTCATCAAGACAGCAAGTATGGTTTAACTTTCTGCATATTGCAAAAACTTCCGTTTGATCCATTGGTACAAAAAATAGGGTTGGTATTAGTTTGTCGCCTATAAAACTACAGATGCCAGCATCGAAGTCCCCGTGACTTACCACAGAGATAAAATGATTGAATGAATTAGCAAGACGCCAGCCGGATGTTTCGTTGCCATCAATTAATAAACTTATATTCCTGTCATGCGTGTTTCTATTTAAAGGCATGTTTAGCGCCTCCATTTTTTCTTCGGGTTTCTTGAAATATTTTCATGGAATAAGTTACTGTAATAAACAGTAACTTATTCAGTAAACAGTAACAGCTACCCTAATTTATGTATTCAAGCGGCTACGTAGTGATTTGTGCTTGATAAGCACGTCTGTCTCTCGCCTGTGTGTGCGTGCGTGCGTGCGTGCGTGTTAAATGTGCCGGCGACATCAACTGTTCTCGTAAAACTTGGTCTTGCGACCTGTCCGTGTAGAAAGGCCGATTCGCCGTTTGGAAGCGTCGAGTGGGGTATTCCCGAGCTATTGGCCTGGTGTGCGACCGATGGCGGCGCTGCGAACGGCGCCTGTATGATGTCAGAGCGGGGATTCGCGCGATTTCGTCTGCTACGTAGGCCCAGCGCCGTGTTGAAACCACCGTTGTGGTAAATCTTAACAAAAAAAGCAGTTCAATTGGTTATCTTACGTATGGTGGCTACTGACGCTGTTCGAACAACCGTGGGACTGCTTTTAACGTTCATTTAGAACAACAGCTCTTTGTTTCTTAGAACTGCGGCCGCTTGTCTCCGCGGCGAGTGCTGCGCAATGGTGCAGTACTGCTCTGTGCCTCAGTATACTTCGTCCGCTCCTGAAAAAGGCGTTAGCTTTCACAACTACCCAAAGGTCCCGAAGCTGAGGAAAGAGTGGATCGTCAAGCTCAGAATGGGAATGTGCCCCACGCTTTCATCGACCGTGTGCAGCAAGCACTTCGCGGAGAGTGACTTCTGCTACCCACCGTACGCGCCACTCTTAGGTAAGCTTTCGACCGTGTTTGAGCGCCGCGCCAATACTTAAGCCGTTAATTGCACGCAGGCTGAAAGCATAGGCGACTTAACCAGGTGCGGTGCCGTCCCACAACCTGCCGCGAAGGCCCCTAGACAAGGAGCCGACGACGCGGCCTCCGAATTGCCTCGCACGTAAGTGCGCCTCGTGAGCTCAGCTGAGCGGCGCAGGATATCTGAGACTGCGGCTGCATTTGGATGGTGTACATACGTATTTAACTTAGGAAGGCAAGCGCGCGCCTAGCGGACTGCTTTTCACCTGAGGCAGTACAGACATTTTTTTAAAAGCGGAGCTCTAAGCTTTTCGTTAGGCTGCGTGGCGTGAAACTGGACCCAGCTTGCCTTTGCCACGTTAACCTCTTTCAAGGAAAGAATACTGATGCGCACACACATAAAAACACGGACTCAGGAGACTCCGACGAGCGCAAACTTTCAACTAACTTTATTTTTCGTCGTCAACAATATATGCCATCAGTCACATGGTCACACCGCTAATCGCTTTTCACTGTCAGATCACAACAAGCCACGCAAGAATCTCTTTTCACCATGCAATAAGGAAACGGTAGACTGGCTAACACACGAGTTTCCTCTAGTTGAGATAAAATAGGATTCCAAAAGTTCCCTTGCAGTGCTATCTTGGCTTCGGCCCAAAACTCTGATCGCTCGGAAATTCGGTGCGCACATGCAATGTCGGACATGCGCTGGTAAATGCGCGTTCTCTTTATTAATTATGGTCAATTCATGTTCCCTTGCACGAACGTTGATGCACCTTCCGGTCTGCCCGACATAAGACTTTCCACATGAAAGCGGAATCTCATAGACGACACCAACCGCGCAGGCTACATAAGGCATTTTGTGCTTCATGCCACACACTCCAGGACTCTTCTTAGCCAAAGAAATTTTGGGGCAGAGCTTTGCCAGCTTGCACGGGGCTGAAAAAACCATCGGCACATCGTGCCTACCCGCAACCTTCTTCAGATTGTGAGAAGTGCGGTGAATGTAGGGCAACACTACAGGGCGGCTTCTGGATTGCGGCCCTGGTGTCTAACCGGAACGGGGTGCTTTTGACTCTCGCAGGAGAGCCTCTGCGACTGCCGTAACGAGCGTGCAAGGGTATCCGGCTTCCAAGACTCGCCGTACTTGATTTCTAAAGCTGCATAGAATGTGGGCATGACTTTCCAAGCGCAGACCCCAGACAAAGCTTCACTATCGCCCGCTTAACTAGTTTCGACTGCGCTGAATCATATGGCAGCAGACCCTTCTGCGCTCGTGGGCTGTAAGACCTGCACACGTGAGTGCTTAAAATCTAAAAACTGCAACGAGTTATTGCAAGGGATTTCATGGGTAAAGGTCAAACCCTTCACGCACTGCTGAAAACGCGTCAAGGATAGAATCAACAGACTTGTCAATATTAAAATCAATGGGTTTCTTTAAAAGTATTAAAAATCGTCTACATATCTAAAAACTTTGATAACATTCGTTGTCTCTAGGATGTTAGACAAAGAACAATCCACGTCCGCTAAAAATATGTTACACAAAGCAGGTGCCACACAGGACCCGATGCAAATCCCTTGTCGCTGCAGATAAAACCGGTTCTCGTGGGCTAAAAATGTAGAGCGAAGATAAAATTCAAGTAACGACATGAAGTCATTCCCCGACATACCAGCGTTGTTTTGAAAGTCAATGGCCCCACCGGCTTCGATGCACTCACGTACCGCTACAAATAACTGGCCATGTGGAACAGAATAAAATAAGTCTTCAACATCAACAGAGAACATGTAGTCAATACGATGTTCCTCCTGCAAAAAACGCACAACATCGTCTGAGCTCTTGGTAGCAAAAGGGTCGTCGACCGTTAACACATTTAAAATTCTTAGCAGGAATTGGCTTACTAGGTGCTGCCAAGATCTCTTTTCACTTATTATTGTACGAAACGGAACTTCCGGCTTGTGCGTTTTCGCAGTGAAAAAAACACTGAGGTGTTGCCTTTGCATGCAATAACGCCTCTGGCCAATTTCTCAAGCTGAAGCTCCTTACACAAATTGGCTGCCCTTGTCTTCACACGAATAGCGCTACTTTTAACCTCCTTAAAATTCTTAGTAATGGCGTTCCTAGCCTTCTCATTGAAACTTACAGCATCTAAAACCACAAACCCACCCTCTTTATCGGCTTGAAGCAGTCGGAGGTCATTGTCCCTAAAATGCTTCACGACGAGATCTGTCGGAGCCCGGCACTGACGGAAGTCCTTCTTGGCTTTGACAGTCCTTGTCAAAGCGTCGACACCTCAAGGAGGCACCGGTCATGTTGATCCTGAGGCGCCCTACTCGCCACACGCCTATTAAACCCCAACAACTCATGAGGCGGGACGGCTGGTTCAAGACTGAACTTCGGCCCCTTCTTGAGCAGGAAGTTCTTTATCAGGAAGTTCCACGTTCTCTCCTAGCACCAGAACCTGTGACACACCTATTTCCTTGTCCTCTTTCTTGTTCAGCTGGCCAAGAACGTTAGCCAGGTAGGAACCCCACCAAAATTCGACCATGTGGGCAGTAAGGGTCCTTAATGAACGGAGATTCATTTCTGCTTTCCAGGGAGGGTCACTAATGTAGCACAGAACTCGCAAGTAATCCTGCAGAAGCCTAATCTGCCGCCAGAGCTCAGCGCGTAGTATCCGACACACCCGTCTTGCATGTCCCGGAGACGGCCACGCGAAACCGAGCAGCCCAAGAACTTCCGCAGGTACCAGTCCTTTCCGTAAACAAAATCCGAGATACCTTGCACGGCAGGTTGCCATAACAGTGTGGCTCACCAAAAGGTTGATAGTTGACGACGACGGGGAAGGAGAAACATTGAAGAAAGGGCCTGCTGTAGTTGAAATATGGTTCAATAAAAGTTGCTGCTGGGCGAGTTGGTTCATACTTGCAAGGAAAGAATACTGATGCGCACACACATAAAAACTTTTGGAAGCCTATTTTATCTCAACTAGAGGAAACGCGTGTGTTATCCAGTCTACTGTTTCCTTATTGCATGGTGAAAAGAGATTCTTGCGTGGCTTGTTGTGATCTGACAGTGAAAAGCGATTAGCGTTGTGACCACGTGACTGATGGCATATATTGTTGACGACGAAAAATAAAGTTAGTTGAAAGTTTGCGCTCGTCCGAGTCTCCTGAGTCCGTGTTTTTATGTGTGTGCGCATCAGTATTCTTTCCTTGCAAGTATGAACCAACTGGCCCAGCAGCAACTTTTGTTAATATCTTTGGCCCTGTGCGTGGTATAATCATCGTTTAACTATTTGTTATATTCTAATACCCATGCGACGGCCCTGTGCGGTATTAATATGAACTGCCACGTAATATCGTTCTCATTGAGCCAACATTACGGGACAAACTGCGATCATGGTCATCGGCAGGAGGATGTGCAACAAGGCGGCACTTGCGCACTTGTTTGCAGGACGAGAGCTGCGACGGTGATGCGATCTCTGTTGACGGCCTCGACCGCGCATTCAACAACGTGGCCTACGTCGTACACCGCGTCGCCCTCGATGAGGCACTGCGACCTTTCACAAGCTTTATTTGCATACTTGTAGATGCTGGGGAACAGCAAGCTTACTTAAATATCAAAAGAAACACTCAAACTAATTAGTATCGTACGGCGGAAACAAGATAACGAGCGAGAACACTCACACATAGTTTCACTTTCTTAGCAGCAATGCGGTCGGTGGTATCGCCGCACTCGTCGGCCATCCGGGGGATTTCTGGGCCCTGTCGATTGTGCGGCAACTAAAACAAGTTCAAGATTACACTCGAAACGTTCGTTGTAGACGTTAGTTGACCGTCGCAGGCTGTTCGTTCGATAAAGTTCCCGCCTAAAGCAGACGATCCGCATACAGGAGCAGCGGCTGCTGCAGCGCGGTTGAAAGCGGAGTCCCCGCTCTGACGTCACACGCCAGAAGGCGCCACTCCAAGATCTCGAGGCCAATACGACGTCAGTGTCGTGTGCGCACCGACGTTACTGGGGCAACAGCTGTTGGGGAAGCTTCATAGAACATATTCGGTGCATTTCTAAACAAGCTCACGAATGGGAAAGATGCGGATGGCACTCCATTCAGGAACGAGCAGAAGGCGCTCGCGCCGGTGGATGGATCTCTCAATCTGAGTTTGAAGTGCAGCTCTCATTTCTTCTGAACATGACTGTACCCATGCAAGTAGATTGATGAGCACAGCCTTACCGACACGAGGAGCGTCAGGTTGACCTTGAAGAAACCGCAGGCGCTCAAGCACATTTGATCCGAGTCCAGGCAGTCGTGGAGGAAGCGCACCTGGACGGTGATGGACACTTTGTTAATTTCGAATTTGCTGTAGGTGCATAGGCTTCGCGGCATATTATGCATTTTGCTGAGACAATCAGCAGGACTAAAAACAGTAAGAGTAAAAAACAAAAAAGAACGAAAGGCAAAAGGACACTGCAGAACTTCACTGAACTTACCTAATATGCGTTATTGTGCTGCTAGCTCATTGCTATCTTCGATGCTGCTGCTGCTCTGATCTGTTCTTGGCGTCTTCGTTCTTGCTTATTAAAGCGATGTCACGTGCGTGCGCAAATGAGCAAGTGAAATGACGCTTACGAACACTTCTCTGTGAATCTAGCTCCCGTCACCGCCGTCGTCAGCTGCCGTTCAGCGTTCCAGCGTGTGGGAACCACGCCCACCGGCTATCGCGAGATAGCGCCACGTGCTGCGCAGACGCGGTGCGCGTGGCCCATCTGCGCGGCTTAAAAGGGGCAGCCTGCGCGCCGCCCAGGGGAGACGTGCCTGGGACGCCAGGAAGGACGGATGCTGCCACCCGCGCTGGCCGATTGCTGCTGCCGCCGATCATGGTCGTCGCCTCGTCGTCTCGTGTGCCTGGACCGACCCCGCCGTATGCAGCGTAGAGTTAAATAAATTGTTGTTGTTGTTTGTTGCGAGTTGAAGCCTCCGTCTCCCTTGCTTTAACTACGGACGGGACGCAGCAAGCCCAGTACCCACAAGCGTCGCCGCTTTTCAGCGGTCATTCACTGTGGCCGTGAGCGGCTCTCCTCTAGGCGGAACCCCGGATTTGCGGGTACACGCCCCGTTCTTCCACCGCATCACTGCGCACACTGAGCTTTCCTGGCGATCACGTGACCAGGCGCGCTGATCACGTGGGCACCGGCGTCGCTGGTGAAAATGTTTCATACATATTTACTTTTTCTATGTGCGCGTATTTAGCCACACACGTAACACGCGGCCTCGGAGCCGCGTGTTACGTATGGTCGTAGGTTCGAAACTCGCCAACGTCTTCGGTTATTTCTCTTTGTTTGTTTATGGACAGCACTAACGCCGCGCGTAGCGGACACAGAGACAGAAGAACTCTGGCCCAGTCGCATGAGAGCGCCTACGCAATAAAAACAAACAAACAAAAAGCCAGCTTGTCAGGTTCCTGTAAGACAGAATCGTAATAAGTGTGCATGTCTCAGGGTCGTGATTCGGTCGGGAGCTTTGAAACTTATTAGCTTACTGCAATCACCTGAACCTGGGTGACGTGGGTCTTTGGGACTGACACAATTTTCGGATGCTCCAAGGCGGATCTAGTAAGTGCGTTGTTTTAATGAAGTGGTACGCTACCGCTTTTCCCCAAGAATGAAAAGCTTAAGCGCCCTTGAATTTTTCGGGGAGAGGATGGGCCTAATTAGCGATTATTGATGCGAAAATTGTAGCGTCAAGAACGATTTCTTTCCTGAGAATTATATCATGAAAGAAAAAAAAGCAGCATTAGACTTCGAACAACGTATATTTTGAGCTAGCGGAAATGCGGGAAGCGCAGCAAACGCTTTGATCGTTACGTACTAAAAACCACGAAGTTATTTGAAAATGAAGCTAGGGCAGCTAGACGTACCTGCTTCGAAAAGCTGTCAGGCAGCCCGAGGAAGTTCATTGACTGAAGGGTCCATTTCATCTTCGATGTCTGAAAACAGCAAAAAAGTACTTTATTTGGCCACGCGTACTCAGAAATGCGAAAAGCGACAGGACCTTAAAGCGAGCTCTTCGCAGGAAGGACGTCAACTCTCTCATTTGATTTGACCGTCTGTCTCGACTAATTAAAATGGTAATTATATTAATTTATTTATTAACTGTCGTAACTGACGTCACTAGGCGTCTTAATATACACGCCGGTAGAACAAAATTCCCCGACGATTACGATACTGCCTAATGCGAATTCCGAGCCCAGCTTCGTGTTGGGCCATCGCCAACTGCGTTTGAAGTTTTCGCCTTCCGCAGTCGTAGCAATGTAACATTCGTCACGCGTTGCCACAGAAACTGCCAGCGATCGAGTGCTACGCTGTTCACTCTCTTAAGTCCTTGTTCTACCCCACGACGGTGGTCTAGTGGTTATGGAGCTCGACTGCTGACCCGAAGGTCGCGGGATCGAATCCCGGCCGCGGCGGCTGCATTTTTGATGGAGGCCAAAATGTTTGAGGCCCGTGTACTTAGATTTAGGTGCACGTTAAAGAACCCCAGGTGGTCGAAATTTCCGGAGCCCTCCACTACGGCGCCTCTCATAATCATATCGTGCTTTGGGGCGTTACACCTTATATATATATATATATTAGTCGTCGTTCGCTCTGTCGGTTACGCCAACGGCGACGCCACTGAATGCAGGAACGGGCACCTAAGAGCTGCGCTCTAAAACGCCAGACCTGCGCGGAACGCGCAGTACAGTCCCATCGAAAGCTGGAACAACAGCCTTTCTAGAGCCCCTTCTAGACTCTCTTGGGGCAGTTAATACGAGTACACATGCAAAGTATCCACTACGCCATAAATCATATTTTGTTGTGAAGTAGGACACCACCTAACACTCCATTATTCGTCTTTCTGCGGGTAAGCGAGGTACCCGCTACACATCTGTAGGGTATTATGTGCTCTTTGTTTATGCTGCATGGGGCTGATGGTTGGTTAGTTGGTTGGTCAAGCTTTATAATACTGTCCTCAGAATGACGATGAAGAATTATGGCTGAGCAGTTTGCAGTGGATGGGAAGCATTAAACCACACATTAGCTGCACACTGTGCATTGTGTGATGACTGGTTGTTACTATACTCTTCTGCCACGCTATACTACATAGGTTATTGCGATTCCTTGCCCGACATGAAGTCTGTATAGGGTCATTTTGCAGTTTCAAACACCAGCGTGACCCTGTGGTAGAATACTCGGCTGCCACGCAGGGGGCCGGGGGTTCAAATCCCATTCGATCCTGGGCATTTTTTTCTCATTTTATTTTTTCATGTCTATCGCGGTTACTTTTTCATGTCTATCGGTTACGCCACCGATGGCAACGGCAGCACCGCTCAACGCAGGAACGGGCGCCTAAGAGCGGCGCTCTAAAAAAAAGAAAGAAAGAAAGAGGTAATTATGAATGCAGCAAGCCTATATTCCATTCCCCTTAGTTTTGAGTTTGTTCCGACACATTTTTTGAAACACCCTGTACATGCGACCTTACATTGGCGACTTGATATAAACCACAAATTAAAGCGAAATAATTCCCAATTAATATAATAATAATCTTCCGCTCCAGGTTACTGTGAAACGATGAGGAATTAGTAGAGCTCTCGCTCTAAAACGACGAGGAGCTATTTCTTTTTTCGTCGTTCTTCAGTGCTTCAGTAACTGTCTTTCTAGCACAATGCAACATGAACTTGCGCCAACAAGCTTCATTCGCTGCTTGGATAAAACCACGCATTGGACGAAATCATCAATGTTTAGCTGCATGTGCGCTGTTCGGTGGAACCTTGCTTAATTCTTATGCCTCAATTTCAGTGTATAGTTATGAAATATGCCGAATGCTCTAGTCCTTGATGGAAACGACCTTGTTGTATCTAATAAAAGCACAAAGCGCGGTGACGTCACTACTGACGCACCGCAACTTGTGTGAATATAGTGCCAAGCAAGATGCTAGGTTATCAGATTAAACTGTTCGCCACGAGACGTGTCACATCTGTCTTCTTGTTCCCGAGCCACAACAGCAAGGTTTCCCATCGTCACTTACTGCTTAAACTTTCATGCCTAAACTTAGACCCCTCCGTGCTCTACTGGATTCGCGAATTCCTAACCCATCGCAGGCAGTTTGTTGTTGCTAACTCCTGCAAATCTCCCCTCTCTCGTGTTCACTCTGGCGTTCCACAAGGTACGGTACCAGGCTCCCTCCTCTTTTCAATTTACATTAACGACTTGCCATGTAACATCAACTCTAACATTAGATTATTCGCTGATGATTGCGTGCCGTATCACCCTGTAACTAATACCTTACATTCTTCCGTTTTACAGACAGATCTTAACACTATACAGAAATGGCGTAAAGACTGATTAATGTCCCTAAATATTAACAAAACTTTTGTAATGACTTTTCATCGACGTAAAGACTACATCGCTAACACATACACTCTACACAATTACCCCGTAGCCGCTGCTAACACTACCAAATACTTAGGTGTTCATATCTCATCTGATTTAACATGGTCACAACACATCATAGGCATTACTAACTCTGCTAATCGAGTTCTCGGATACCTTCAAGCAACCTTGCCTCGGTACCTTCTTCTACTAAACTAATAGCTTATAAAACACTCGTAAGGCCTAAACTTGAGTATGCTGATGCCATTTTTGATCTTCATCAAGCTAACCTTACTACTATGCTCGAATCCATCCAGAACCGTGCTTCCAGATTCATTATCGCGAATTACTCGACTAACATAAGTGTGTCAGCAGTCAAATCTCAACTTAGCCTTTCTCATCTTGCCACTCGCCGTAAAGTTTCACGTTTGTGCCTGTATCATAAGTTATTCCATTCCTGGCCACCAGGCATGCATTCATCAGACCTGCACATCGGACATCGCGCCATTATCTAAAACAAAAACCTTCCAGAAGTCATTTTTCCTGCAGACTGCGCAAGACTGGAACGACCTTCCCGCCTACATCGCCATGTCATCTCAGTTTGCACAATATAAAACTGCAGTAAAAAGCCATATTTTATCCTTGTAAATGTGACCTACTGCTGTTTTTCTATTTTTTGTTGTTATTGTTGCTGCTGTTTTTGCTTTCTTTTTATCCATCGTGTTTTCTTGCCCACCCCTCATGTAATGTCCCTCGGGACCCTTGAGGAACTAATAAACGAATAAACGAAAACGAACTGGCGACGAAGATGCTTAAACGAATCTACGATGGGAAGGGGCGGATCCCGTGAAGGACGGAGGCAGGCCAGAGCACGGCATGGTCAAGATGTGGGAATTCGACACATTCCTGCAGGACGGCGATGAAGACTGCTTCGTACGTGGAAAGATTCGAGCACTACTGCGAAGTAGCCACCGTACAGGAGGAGAAGCTTAAGAAGTCGGCCTTCATAACGGCCATTGGCAAGAACGCGTACAAGACGGTCAGGAATTTGCTTCTACCGGCGACACCTGCGGAGAAAAGTCTCGAAGACCTGGTCAAGGTACTGAGTTACCATTACGAGCCTGCAAGCCGAATCATCGCAGAGCGATTCAGATTCAACAGGCGGTGCCAAGCGGAAGGTGAGACAGTAGCGACGTTTGCAGTTGCACTGAAGCATATGGCCGCTAAATGCAAGTATGGCACATTCCTTGACGACGCACTGCGCGACCGGTTCGTCGCTGGACTGCAAAACCCTGCCATTCAGACGGGTCTACTAAAAAAGTAGGAGCTGTCGTTTGAATCTGCTTGTGACTTTGCCAAAAGCGTTGAAATGGCGGAACAGGAGTCCAGGGGGTTTCGACATGGCAGTGGAACGGAAGCCGACGTCCATGCGATAAGGAATGCTGGTCAAGCCATGCAAGCAATACGAGGCAACCAAGACAAAGTGTCACCGTTGTGGGCAAGAGTGCGACCTTAATTCGTGTCATTATCGGAAAGCAAGGTGCTACAGCTGCAAACGCACGGGTCACTTGTCTCGAGTATGCGGACAACACCCGCCGGGTGCGGGAAAAATTCACGCCGTTGCGAACCAGCAAGAACATAATGAGATGATGCTCTACGCCGTACATCACGCCGGCCTTGCGAAGCAGCCGTATCAGGTAGAACTTGCGCTCGGAAGGAAGCGCGTGCAGATGCAGGTAGACAAAGGAGCCGCTGTTTCTCTGATATCGGAAGACCTATGGAAGCAGCTAGTGAATCCTCCGCCGCTCACACTGTCTACGGTTAAGCTGAAGACTTACGGAGAAGCAACGCTGGAAGTGAAGGGGCAAGCCGAGGTTCCGGTCGAGTACAACGGACAGCGCAATATTGTACCAGTAGTTGTGGTGCCAGGAAACAAGCCAGCGCTACTTGGACGCGATTCCATTGAGAACCTGGACGTCGACTTGAATGGCATTCGCACGGTGCAAGCGGAGCTCACGGTGGACAACATTGTGAAAAGGTTGTCGCATATCTGTACACGTGTGCTTGTGCGATACTCTGTCACGCGGCCCATATCGCAACACCCTCGCCCACGATGTGAATAAAAGCGCTTGGCGCGCGGTGGGGCGGGGGCACTTTTCCTTCGGCACTCTTGGTTATCGCTATGTTGCTGGCATGCGAATAAAGCATGTTTGAATACTGTCGGCGTCTTCATACCCGGAAGCCCTGGAACACGACATAGTTCTTGGCGACGAAGTTCTTGGGACCCTGGTGGACTGCCACAAGAAGACAAGTCAGCGAAACGATGTCGGCGCACTTGGGGCAAGTAGAACCCTTCGATGAATCTTCAGCAGATTGGGCTAGTTATGAAGAACGCCTCCAAGCATTTTTGCGTGCTAACAAAGTCTCGGAGGACCAGAAGGCTGATACCTTGATAAGCCTAGTAGGACCGAAGACATACGCATTGTTGAAGTCGTTAACGTCTCCTGAGACTCCCGCTAAGAAGTCTTTTGAAGAACTTCTAAGCTTACTGCGAAACCACTTTGTTCCTAAACTGTCCATTATCGGCGAAAGAGCCACATTTCATCGCCGCTCACAACTGCCGCAAGAGACTATTACTCAGTATGCCGCAGAGCTGCGTAGACTCGCGCAAACTTGTGAGTTCGGTACTTTTCTTGATCAAGCGTTAAGGGACAGATTTGTTTTGGTTTGCTTCGGGCTGACATACAACGAAGTTTATTTGCAGAAGACATCAGTTAAAGTTTCAGACAGCAGTTGATCGTGCGATAGCCATTGAAGCTGCGATTCAAAGCGCATCTGCTACGCGCTCAACAGCACAGCAGGAATTTCAAGTGCACAAAGTTAAAAGCACTGGGGAAGCTTCTACCTCTTGTTATCGCTGCGGATCGGTGAAACACACCGCCAGCTCTTGTCCGTATGCGAATGCCAAATGTTTTCATTGCAACAAAAAGGGCCACATCAAGAGTGCTTGCCGGAGCAAAGAGCTAAAAGAATCGAAAAGTAAAAATAAACGGCATGTTAGTACCTTGTCACTGCCACGCACCAATTTGAAGAGTGTAAAACCTGCTGCAGACGCAAGACAAAAACCAATCATGGTCGAGGTCGCTATTGACGGCGTACCAGTGAATATGGAACTCGATACAGGGGCTGCTGTATCCGTTATGTCTGTCTCACAGTTCGGTTCTTTTTCCCAGAGCTCATTTGCGCAGGACAAGTCTCACCTTGAGAACCTATACAAATGAACCCGTGAAGCCCTGCGGAGTAGCATTTGTTGCAGTCCAGTACAACGCGCAGCGCCAACAGTTGCCTTTGTACGTGCTCCGCCAGGACGGCCAGCCGCTGCTGGGGCGCAGTTGGCTACAACACCTCAAGCTGGACTGGACGCAAATACAAGGTCTTCACCACATGCAGGTGGGAAACACAAATGGCTCTGAGAGATCGCCTAAACTAGTCCTTGCTAAACCGCTATCAGGACCTGTTCAAGGACGAACTCGGCACAGTAAAGGGAGAAAAGGCTACTCTTTTCTTAAGGGGTGACGCGAAGCCAAGATTTTTCAAAGCAAGAAGCGTGCCTTTCGCTCTAAAAACTGCTGTCGAGCAGGAATTGTCGAAGCTGCAAGAGCTAGGGATTATTACACCCGTGACCACAAGCCCGTACGCAACGCCGGTCGTGCCAGTTGTTAAACGCGATGGTTCAGTCAGACTGTGCGGTGATTACAAAGTCACGCTAAACCCGATACTGGACATCGAAAGGTATCCGCTACCGAAAGCGGACGAGCTATTTGCCGCGCTGGCAGGCGGACAACATTTTTCAAAGATTGACCTAAGTAGAGCGTATCAGCAGGTCGAAATGGACGACGAATCCAAAGAATACCTTACGCTGAATACGCACAAGGGTCTGTTTCTGGTCAACCGCCTACCGTTTGGCATTTCATCGGCTCCCGCAATATTTCAGCGTATTATGGATAATGCGCTGAAAGGACTAAACGGCGTAACTTGTTATCTCGATGACATACTGATCACGGGCCACACAGAAGCAGAACACTTGCTCAACCTGGAAGCTGTGCTGAAGCGGCTATCAGAACGCGGATTTCGCGTCAAACCTTCGAAATGCGATTTTTTTCGCAATGAACTGCAGTACTTGGGTCACGTCATCACAAAAGACGGTGTTCGCCCGACGGATGAAAAGTTGGTCGCAATTGCAAATGCACCAGCTCCAACAGACAAACAGCAGCTGCAGTCAGTGTTAGGACTCATAAATTACTATGGAAAGTTTGTTCCGAATCTCTCATCCATACTCTTTCCTTTGAACAAGCTCTTGAGTAAGGACGAACCTTGGCAATGGAACGCCGCTTGTCAAAGTGCGTTTGCGCAAGTAAAAAACTGCTGTCGTCAAAGCCTATTCTGATTCACTATGATCCCAGTTTGCCATTGCAGTTGTCATGCGATGCTTCTTCCTACGGAATAGGCGCAGTTTTGTCACACGTTTTTCAAGGCCAAGTTCATCCAATAGCCTATGCTTCACGAACGTTAACAAAAGCTGAACAAGGTTACAGTCAATTGGAGAAAGCATTAGCGCTTGTTTTTGGAGTCAAGAAGTTCCATTACTACGTTTACGGACGGAAGTTTGTGTTGCTCACGGATCACAAGCCACTTGAGACGATCTTTGGCCCCAAAACAGGCATTCCTGCCATCGCAGCTGCCAGACTGCAACGCTGGGCAGTCACGCTTTCTGCATATTCTTTTTCTTTGCAGTATCGCCCTTCAGCGCAGAACGTGGGCTGATTGCTTATCGCGCCTTCCAATCCAGCAACCGGGAACAGACGGGCAACAGAAAATTTTCTGGTTTTGCGTTTAGACAGCATGCCCGTCTGCAGTAAACAGATCGCAGAGGAAACTGCACGGGATCCAGTGTTCCGTCAAGTAGTGCAGTACATCTTGTCAGGCTGGCCTGCTAACGTATCTGCGAACCTGAAACCTTTTTTCTGCAGGAAACTAGAGCTTTCTTTATATCAAGGTTGTGTCATGCTGGGAATGCGTGTGGTGGTACCAGAAAAATTCCGTAAATTTGTCCTAGATGAATTACATGAGGGGCATCCGGGAGTGGTGCGCACCAAAGAGCTTGCAAGAAGCTATGTGTGGTGGCCAAATATCGATCAGGACATAGAGAGATGTGTCGGCTCTTGTCACGCATGCGCAGAGACACGCAGTTTGCCAGTGAAAGCGCCGCTCCATCCATGGTCCTGGCCGACGCGTCCTTGGCAACGCCTACACATGGACTTTGCAGGTCCAGTAAAAGGTATATCCTACTTAGTAGTAGTCGACGCCCATTCCAAGTGGCCAGAAGTATGTCCCATGACAACCACTACATCAGAGGCAACCATTGCTTGCATTCATGAACTTTTCTGCAGATTTGGATTTCCAGAAACACTCGTGTCCGACAACGGAAGCCAGTTCATTTCTGCAGAGTTCCAAGCCTACCTCAAGCACAGGGGCATTCGGCACGTAAGAACCGCACCGTATCACCCAAGTAGCAACGGACTGGCTGAACGTTTTGTTCAGACTTTGAAGTCAGCGCTCCGCAAGACCAGTCCGAGGAGCGCCAGTGAGGAGTTAGCCGACTTCCTTCTGACGTATCGTAATACGCCTCATGCTACGACAGGGGAGGCCCCTTCCACTTTGCTCCTGCGAGACGCCTGCGGACCAGACTAGACCTCATACGACCAGCGGTCGAGAACAGAGTGCGCCAGCGCCAGTTCGACCAGACAAGGCGTCACCCGTGTCGTGACAACGTCATCGCTGTTGGTGATGCCGTTCGTGTGCGCAATTTCCGATCGGGACCAAAGTGGCTGTGTGCAACAGTTCTTGCCCGTACGGGACCAGTGTCATATCGGTTAAGTGTAGTGACTCCGCGTGGTGTGTTCCAGTGGGTGCGTCACCAAAATCACATCCGCAACGATAACACCGGCATCGCCACGGAGTTCGAACTACCCTTCAGTGAAAGGCAGCAAGAAGTTCCCGCACAGGTCCCGGCCTGCGACTCATCACATGACGTCGACAGCTCGCCCACCGCACAAAGTGAACCGGCGGACACTTCAAACGCTCCTAGCGAACGTCGCTACCCGCAGAGACAGCGTCGCCCACCTGATCGCTTTGTGCCGTGAACTTTTTGGACAATGCTTGGGGATCCAAATAAGTGTGGGGGGATGTCGCATATCTGTACACGTGTGCTTGTGCGATACTCTGTCACGCGGCCCATATCGCAACACCCTCGCCCACGATGTGAATAAAAGCGCTTGGCGCGCGGTGGGGCGGGGGCACTTTTCCTTCGGCACTCTTGGTTATCGCTATGTTGCTGGCATGCGAATAAAGCATGTTTGAATACTGTCGGCGTCTTCATACCCGGAAGCCCTGGAACACGACAAAGGTATGCCAGCGTTTTCACTCCTGGGTTAGGACTGATAAAGGGCTTTCAAGCGAAACATTCCTTAAAAGAAGGTAGCTTGCCAGTGTTCTGCAAGGCACGTCCAGTACCATATGCCATAAGGGAGCGAGTTAAAGAACAGCTAGATAAGTACTGCAGAATGGGCAAGTTGGTGCATTATGACAACGTATTGGTATAGCGCAGCTCAGTTTGAGCATAAAGAAAAGAGGCTTCAGCGAAGAAGGAAACACAGGCAACAGGATGAGCGCTAAACTTCCAACTTTTTGTTTATTGCATGACCCTACAGCACATTATATGGCTCACCCCACAGCACACGTGACGCCGCTACCTGACCAAAAACCAAACATGTGGCGCAGCACACATGACCAGAAAACGCAGTTTACACAAATATCACATTAAATACACCTCATTGCACACGCTCAAGAAAATCGATCTCTTTTTCAGATAAGGCTATAGATGGCGTACTCACACACAGCTTCACACATTTCGCAATAGAATTGGCCTCGATGATCTCACGTGTCAACTGATTACGACTGCGGCCCAAAACGACACAACGGTCAAACAATGGAGTGCATGCACACGTCTTACAATGCATAGCCAGGAAACTGCCTGAGGAAACCTTGTTTTTTACATTGCAACAATGTTCGCGTAGGCGGTCATTGATACACCTACCCGTCTGTCCTATGTAAACCGCATCGCACGACAGAGGGAACATATACACGACAGCTAGGGAACATTCCACAAACCTAGTCACATGCCTCTTTCCACAGGCGGGTTGCGACTCCTTCATAGGATTCGTCAGCTTGCATAGTCGATTTAGTTTCACTGGGGCAGAGAACACTACGCGGACGTTTTCTCTCAGGGCTATCTTCTTCAAATGGTGTGAAAATTTATGCACATAGGGTATGACACTGGTTTTTCCAGCATCTGGCACACCATTGTTCTGCAGACGTCCCCGCTTACGTGAACCTTGCAACAAGCCCTCAGCCACTGACACCTGCACCAACACTGGATAGCCCGCCAGGGATAATCGCTTGCTTTGTCCTGCAAAACTAGCGGCCATAGTGTGATGACATGACTTCATCAAGGCATTCCTAAAGCATGCTCTGGCAACCCCTCGTTTTATTAGTTTTGAATGCGCTGAATTGTACTGCAGGAGAGGCTTTTCTGAGCGCGGTTCATAGCACCAGCAAGTATGTTCTACTGCACAAAACAGACGAAGGTCTAGAAACCGGATAGTACCTTCTTGCGGTATTTCATACGTTACGTCAAGGGGAACCAGACAATCCTTAATGGTTGGCAGAATTTCTGCAACCTGACGTTCAACGTCACTTGAGGCACACTCAATAAAAAACAAGAAATCTTCAACATAACGAAAAACTTTTCGCACTTTCGTCTTAGTGAGCTTATCGGACAGAATGAAATCGCGTCGGGATAAAAAAAGGTCGCTGAGTATGGGTGCAATGCACGATCCTATACACATCCCCTTCTTCTGTAGATAAACGACATCATCCCATTTAATAAATGTTGACACGAGATAAAAGTTTAAAAGCTCTAAAAAATGGCTACCAGATATCAAGGCTTCATTTTGGAACTTGATGGCCTCATATTCGTCAATAGATTGTTCCACAACTTCTAGCAGGTCTTTGTGAGGACTGGAGTAAAAAAGATCCTTGATGTCAATGGAAAAAGCTTGGTAACCTTTGTCAGCATTAGTTTCTAAAAATTTGATTATTTCACCCGAGTTTCTTATCAAGAAGGGGTCGTTAACTGACAAACACTTAAGCTTGGCTTCTGCCAGGAGTCATATTCTGACACAATCACCCTTAGGGGAACGTCCACCCTATGGGTTTTTGCGCTGAATTGAACCAACAGGTGGTCCCTCTTGCTCCTTGCTAAGGACTTCTGTAATTTCTCAAGGTTGAACTTCTTGCAAAGCTTAACAGCTGAGGACTTTACCTTGCTCAGCGACACATCGTCCCGCCGGTTGAAGACCTTGGCAATGGCATTGCTGGCTTTTTCACAAAACACCCCTGATGAAAACACACAGAAGCCACCTTCCTTCGCAAGGGTGAGCAAGATCCTACGCGAACATTGTTGCAATGTAAAAAACAAGGTTTCCTCAGGCAGTTTCCTGGCTATGCATTGTAAGACGTGTGCATGCACTCCATTGTTTGACCGTTGTGTCGTTTTGGGCCGCAGTCGTAATCAGCTGACACGTGAGATCATCGAGGCGAATTCTATTGCGAAATGTGTGAAGCTGTGTGTGAGTACGCCATCTATAGCCTTATCTGAAAAAGAGATCGATTTTCTTGAGCGTGTGCAGTGAGGTGTAGTTAATGTGATATTTGTGTAAACTGCGTTTTCTGGTCACGTGTGCTGCGCCACATGTTTGGTTTTTGGTCAGGTAGCGGCGTCACGTGTGCTGTGGGGTGAGCCATATAATGTGCTGTAGGGTCATGCAATAAACAAAAAGTTGGAAGTTTAGCGCTCATCCTGTTGCCTGTGTTTCCTTCTTCGCTGAAGCCTCTTTTCTTTATGCTCAAACTGAGCTGCGCTATACCGATACGTTGTCATAAGAGCTAGATAGCCTACAAGCTGATGGGGTACTGGTGGGTGTAACAAAATGCGACTGGGCCACACCGCTGGTGGTAGTCGAAAAACCAGGGAACAAAGTGCGCCTTTGGGGAGACTATAAAGTGACAGTAAATCCCTGCGTTAAAACTGATCACTACCCGCTGCCAACGGTTTGTTTATTTGTTTATTTTGCCCTCAGGGTCAACAGACATTAAAGAGGGGAGTGGTAAAAATAATAACGAACAAGTTTGTAAGTACAAAGAGGCAATACAATGTTCCTGATTATGCAACAGAATATGATAGGCAAAAAATACAAAAATAGCAAATATCAAAATGGCAAATAGAAAAATAGAAAATAGAAGGATACATTCTGGTGAAAATTATGAGGAATGTTTCTCAATATACAATAATCGCTGTTATAATTCAATACAACAGGTAACAGTGCAATGTTCTTATTTATAGATGTACAAATATGGCATATCAGAGGAAAGCTACTACAAGGTATTAAAAGAATTGGCTAATACAGTCACAAATGTGTCATGATCTGAAATTGTTACAAGCGATGCGGCAAGGCAATTCCAATCATTTGATGTGCGCGGTAAGTACGATTGTCGAAATGATTCAGTTTTAGACCATGGGATGGCAACATTATGAACATGATTCAAACGGTGAGAAACATAATGCGGCGAAAGTATTAGCAAATCACGTAAGTATGAATGGTGGTAAAGTTTGTGAAAAAGGGTTAAGCGGAGCGTTGTACGACGAGAAGCAAGTGAAGGTAATTTAAGGTTAGATTTCTTTAGTGTGATGCTCGCGTTTCGATTGTAATTAGAAGTTATAAAGCGAACAGAGTTATTCTGTACCATTGCTAATGAACGCACGAAGTTATTGTGATATGGATCCCAAACCGATGCGGCATATTCATGTTAGTGCGAATGAGTGTTTTATGCAGTATTAGTTTGACAGAAGAACGTGATTTTGTGAAGTTACGACGAAGATATCCGAGCATGCGATTAGCGTTACAAACAACATAGTTAATATGAGTATGCCATGTTAGGTTGTTACTGATATGAACTCCGAGGTACTTGTATGAGGTGACACTATCTAATCGTGTGTTATCTAAGTTGTTAACAGGTAAACTAGTGATTTTCCTTGACACACGCATGAATTTACATTTTTTTACAGTTTAATTCCATGAGCCATGTGTTACACCAGTTAAGGACAGCAGTAAGGTCAGATTGAAGAAGGGCGACGTCGTTAGGTCCCGTTATTTCACGAAAAATTACACAATCATCGGCAAACAGATGAACATATGAGGAGACGCAAGATGGCAAATCGTTAATATAGATTAGAAAAAGAAGCGAACCAAGGACGGAGCCCTGTGGTAAACCAGAATGTACCGCACATTCTTCGGAATAAGTTCCATTAGCTGAGACAAATTGGGAGCGGTTAGCAAGGAAGCTTCCAATCCAGGTTACAAGGCAGGAATCAAGTTTAAGTAGTCGTAATTTTTAAATGAGCAGTTTGTGACAAACCTTGTCAAAAGCTTTAGAAAAATCGAGGAAAATACAGTCGGCTAAGGAGCTGTTGTCAAGAATGGTGTTTAGTTTATGTACGAAAAGTGTTAATTGAGTTTCGCAAGAGTATGATTTGCGAAATCCACGCTGCGAATGATTGAAAAATGAGTGCGACTCTAAAAAGTTTGCGAGGTGAGAAGCCAAAATGTGTTCTAATATTTTGCGTGGTATACTAGTGAGAGGAACGGGTCTGCAGCTTAAAGGAGAGTGCTTATTACCTGATTTATGGATTGGAACTACCTTCCCGACTTTCCACTAAGACAGGAGAACACCGTCGTTGAGAGACTGTTGAAAAATTTTGGTTTGTATTGACACATTCCATCCCGCTGTGGAACATACACGTTTGGGTGAGAAGAAGAAGAGAACGTTTTGCTACTCTGGTTCCGGGGCAGACGTCGACTCCTGGTTGTCTGTCTTGTTTCGCCCGCGACATTACTGGTGGAGGCGTTGGGTACATGTACCTTGGCTCCTAAGTGTCGGCCGTCACTTCTAGCACCTTGGAGACAGCTACATCTCGCAGAGCAAGAAGCAGCCGCCGCCTGCAAGGATTACCCCCCGAATTGGGTCCCATTTTATCTAGACTCGAAAAGATGACAACTCCGACAACAAGCCAGGCGAATCAAACTAATGATGCCCATTGTTCTCCCCTCGCGCATGTTTTTCGTGCGTTATAGACACCAAGACCATTCCATGGAGACATTTTTGAAGATGTTTATGACTGGCTCGACCACTTTGATCGGGTTGCCAGCATCAACGAATGGGACGACGTTCGCAAGCTGCGGAGAGTCTACTTCGCATTGGAAGATTCTGCGAAAACGTGGTACGAGAACCACGAGGGCTCCTTTGCAACATGGCAAGAGTTTAGTCGACAGCTCCGCGACGCGTACCGCAACGCCGAAAGGAAGGAGAGAGCTGAACAAGCCATCTCGTGCAGGAATCAGCGGCCGAACGAGCGAGTTTCAATGTTTGTCAAGGACATGCTTCGACTCTTCCGGCGCGCAGACCCTGCCATGTCAGCGGAAAAGAAGGTGCGACACTTGATGCGTGGGGTGAAAGAACAGCTTTTCGCTGGACTTGTGCGCAATCCACCGACAACTGTGGCCGAGTTCATCAGTGAGGCAACCACGATGGAGCGTACTCTCCAGCAGCGGTCGTCCCAGTACGAACGCAACGACATCACGGCCACTGCATGCTCCATCGGATCTGACAGCGAAAGGCAGGCCCTCGCAGACTTCATACGAAGTCTGCGGGACGAACTGCGACAACTCCATGCAGTAGGAGCCCAAGCACTTCTGACTGCACTCGCGGACGTAATCAGACAAGAAATAAGGCAGGCAGTCGCACCTCTTGCGCCGCTCGCACCACCCATACCTGAGGCCCCCGTTCTGACATATGCGGCGGCACTGCGATCTTCTGCGCCACCAGCAACAGTTCTCTCTATGCGGACAATGGACCAGGCTACGCACCCATTCCAGGACACCGCTTCAAGTCTGCCTCCCGGTTCAAGGTTTCCGAGCGCACAAACATATCTGCCGTCTGCATCGAGACAAAGCGCTAGCAAGGCAAGTGTGTGGCGCACGTCGGACAATCGTCCGCTCTGCTACCACTGCGGCGAAACGGGTCACGTGTATCGCAACTGTCAGTACCATCAACTAGGTCTCCGCGGCTTCCACCCTGATGCTCGATGCCCACGCTACGGTGAGCGCCCCCGCGAAATCAAGGCGTATCCACGGGCCAGCGAATTCCTGCGACTGTTGAGAGGCGCCAATCGAGATCGCCATCGACTCGCCGGTCTACATCACCTACCTTGCCCTCGTCGTCTTACGCTCCTTTCAGGAGGCGGTCACCGAGTCCTCGCAGGGGAAACTAGGAACCGCGACTTCTGGGGGTGAAGTCGCTGACCGACGAACTTTCAAAGAACCTCCCTCGACGCAGCGACGCGACGACGACCGTTCCGGTTTTTCAATGTTTTCCGACAGTAAAAAAGATCGTTTCTGCCGACATCGCCGTCTTCGTGGACAACCACGCTGTCACCGCCCTTGTTGACACCGGCGCCGACTATTCTGTTATGAGCGCCACACTGGCATCTGAACTGAGGAAAGTTACCACACCGTGGCAAGGACCCCAGTTGCGCACGGCAGGTGGCCATCTGGTGAGGCCGACTGGAATGTGCACGTCACGTATTCGAATACGTGCGCCGACATTTACAGGGTATTTCCTCGTGTTGTCTGTGTGCTCTCGGCCAGTCATCCTGGGAATGGACTTTCTTCGTGCATACGGCTCAGTCGTTGACCTCCGTGGATTACTTGTGCCATTCGAGGAACCTTTTCGTGCCGCCACTGACAGCACCGAATTGCCGAAGACAGCGTTACGTATTGCCGATGATTCTGTGACTCTGCCGTCTCGAAGCAGTCTCTTTGTCACTGTAGAATTGGGACAGGACGTGTCCAACGCTGTAATTGCGGAGGCCAATTTGTCTTTCCTTCTTTCACGACAAATCTGTGTTGCCCGAGGAATAATTCAGCCTAGCAACAGACGAGCTCACCTGCTGGTCACGAACTTCAGCGACGAATATCGTCATCTTGCCCGACGCACCGCCATTGCCTACTTTGAGGAAATTGCAGACGCCCAGAGTTCGTCAACATTGGCTTCACTTTCGTCTGGCGACCATTCTACCGAGGACTTCACGAGCACTCTCGACGCACAACGAGAAAGCCTTATGCGTATACTCGGCTCATTTCAAGACTGCTTCGCTACAACGTCGAAGGTTAAACAGACACCGCTTGCTCAGCATCGTATCATCACCGAACCCAGGAACAAGACGCTGTACGTGACCAAGTTCAGCAGATGCTAAAAGACGACGTCATCCAGCCATCGACCAGTCCCTGGGCTTCACCAATTCTGTTAGTGAAGAAGAAGGATGGTACGTTGCGCTTTTGCGCCGATTATCGGAAATTTAACAATGTCACCAAAAAAAGACGTTTATCCTCTACCCCGAATAGATGACTCCTTGGACCGTATACGCAAGGCAGATATTTTTCTTCCATGAATCTTCGCAGTGGCTACTGGCAAATCGCAGTTGACGAGCGTGACCGCGAAAAAACTGCTTTTATTACTCCTGACAGCCTCTACGAGTTTAAGGTCCTGCCTTTCGGTCTATGCTCAGCGCCAGCTACTTTTCAAAGGATGATGGATTCGCTTCTGACATGGCTCAAATGGAAATCATGTCTTCTTTACCTTGACGACGTGGTGGTCTTCGCAGACACGTTTGAAGAACACGTCCAGTGGCTGCAGACAGCCCTTCAGGCAATAAGAAGAGCTGGGCTTTCTCTCAATCCTGAGAAGTGCCATTTTGGATACGAAGAACTGAAATTCCTAGGCCACGTTGTCAGCTATACCGGCATCCGCCCTGACCCCGAGAAAACCAGCGCCGTTACCGCATTTCCCGTGCCCACAAATAAGCGCGACCTACGCCGATTTTTGGGGCTCTGTGCGTACTACAGGCGCTTCGTCAAAATTTTTTCGAAGATTGCTGAACCCCTCAATCAACTTACAAAAGACGGCGTCCCGTTTGTTTGGGGTCAGGATCAGCGCCATGCTTTCGACACCCTCCGAAACCATCTCCAGGCTCCGTCTGTACTGGGTCATTTTCACGAAAACGCTGACACATAGTTACACACAGACGCCAGCAACGCCGGCCTCGGCGCCGTATTAGTTTAGTGGCACAATGGCGTAGATCGCGTGATTGCTTATGCGAGCAGAACCTTATCACCTGCTGAGAAAACCTATTCTGCTACAGAAAAACAATGCCTAGCTGTTGTCTGGGCCATAACAAAGTTTCGGCGATACTTGTACGGCCGCCCATTCAGGGTAGTTAGCAACCTCAACCTGTTGGCAACCTGTTGGCTCGCGAATCTCAAGGATCCCTCAGGACGTCTTGCACGATGGAGCCTTCGGCTACAAGAATTCGACGTCACCATCGTACACACCGATGCTGACTGTCTTTCACGTGCGCCAGTCGGAAATGCCAACACTGACCTTGAAGACGACGACACTTTTCTTTCTGCCGTGACAGCAACCAGCTTGGCTGAGCAACAGCGTGACGTGTCGCAGCTCAGCCCGCTCATTGACTACCTGGAAGGGCGCACACCTCACCCTCCTCGAAGTTTCGCACGCTTGCTAGACTCCTTTTGTTTCAGGGATGGATTTCTTTATAAGAACTTTGAACATACGCAAGCCACATACCTGCTAGTTGTGCCAACCACGCTTCGTGACGACATTTTACGTTCTTGTCACGACGAACCATAGTCCGGACACCTTGGCTATACACGCACGTTCCAACGGATTCGCCGCTCCTACTACTGGCCACGTCTCGCGAAGACTGTGAAGCACTACGTTCGCACGTGTCGCGACTGCCAAAGGCGTAAGACTCCACCTACACGACCAGCGGGACTGCTACAACCAATAGCCACACCGAAGGCGCCTTTTCATCAGATTGGCATGGACTTGCTGGGATCATTGCCCACGTCTTCGTCTGGAAATCGGTGGATTATGGTCGCTACCGATTACTTAACACGGTACTGCGAAACTACCGCAAAAGCTACCGCAGCAGACGTTGCCCATTTTTTTGTTAACAGCGTCGTCCTCCGTCACGGAGCGCCAGCTGTCGTCGTCACTGACCGTGGGACAGCTTTCACTGCAGAGATGCTGCAAGAAGTCTTGATGTTAAGTGGCACAGAACATCGCAAAACAACGGCCTATCACCCGCAAACAAACGGGCTGACTGAACGACTCAACAAGACGATTGCAGACATGCTGTCAATGTATGTAGCCATTGACCACAAGAACTGGGACGATATCCTGCCTTACGTCACTTTTGCGTATAATACTGCAAAAAAAGAATGTACAGGTTTCACCCCTTTTCGCTTAGTCCACGGTCGAGAGGTTACCAGAATGCTCGACGCCACGATCCTCCCCGACAACCTAGGAATGTTTTCCACGGATGCTGCGATGTTCGCTCAACGCGCCGAGGAGGCCCGTCAACTCGCGCGACGCCGTATTCAATGTCGCCAAACTGCAGACGCACGCCGCTACAATCTTCGTCACCGAGAAGTTACTTTCAATCCTGGTGATGAAGTCTGGGTGTGGACCCCCATCAGACAGCGTGGCCGTTCAGAAAAGCTGCTACGCCGCTACTTTGGCCCTTACAAGATTGTACGACGTCTCAGCGACGTTACTTATGAGGTTCTCCCAGAAGGCACCTCGAGACGTTCCCGTCGCCTTCCACAAACTGAATTCATCCATGTTTCTAGGCTGAAACTGTACTTTTCTCGCTGTGACTCGACTGTGGAGTGACATTGACTTCATTGACGACTGAGCGTGTGTCCTCTTGTTTTCTCTTTTTCGTTTTGTTCTTTCGTGTTATTTGAATCATTGTTTGATAGCAGCAGCCTACGTTATTTTGTGTCGCGACACATTTATTTCGCCAGTATGGTATCCTTCTTCATTTTCTCTTTTGCCCTCATATACAGCATCGAAACGATGCTTCTTTGGGAGAGGGGGTAATGACGCATACCATCCCGCTGTGGCACATACACGTTTGGGTGAAAAGAAGAGAACGTTTTGCTTCTCTGGTTCCGGGGCAGACATCGACTCCTGGTTGTCTGTCTTGTTTCGCCCGCGATAGTATTATGGATGAATAACAGACAGTAATTTGGAGGAACTTGACGTTTATTTGATCGCTACCCGGTGCCGAGGACGGTTTTAGTCACTTAATAATGCTTGCGACACCATCGTAACTGAAAATGACAGAAACATATCGTCGTGGTAATAAGGTTGCACATGAGGAGCAGTGGCGGTGGTGGGTAAAGAAAATTTTCTTGAGAAAACATCATTAAGTATGTTGGAGCATTGGTCGGTCGGTACAGCGTCACCGTTAGGATCGTTAAGTACTATTACATCGTTGTCTTGGGGACTGATCACACGCCAAAATCTTTTAGGGTTAGTCTTCAACATCCTAGGTAAGGTATTGCCTAGAAAACTTTCTTTGAAAACTTTTAAGGCCTGCACGTATTCATCACCGTTCTGTTTCTAAGCTGACCGGCGAGCCTTGCTATTACTAAGTTTAGCCGATTTGAAGAGACGCTTCTTTTTGTTAGACAAGCGTTTTAGCTGATGATTATACCACGGATTTTTTAGGTTGGAGGAGATCGCGTAAGCAGGGATGTACTTATCTGTTAATTCCACAACCTTAGCAAGAAAGATACTCCAGTTCGACTGAACGTTGCGATAGTCGAAATCATCAAGAAATACAGCAAGTTCATTGTTGTTGGCAAGGCATTTCAGAAAAGCAAGAAAATGCTCATTCAGGGTTCAAGACATGTTCGCGGTCCTAGCAGGAGGCAAAGTGCTTACCGTTTTGGACTTGTCGTCAGCGTACCAGCAAACGGAGCTGCACCCTGACTCAAGGCCCTTGTTGACTATAAATACACACATGGGCTTATTTCAATATGTTCGAATGCCCTACGGCATTTCCAGTGCACCAGCATTATTCCAAGCAATCATGGACGAGTTGCTGAAGGGACTAAGTGGAGTAGTTTGTTACCTTGACGATGTGCCTATCACAGGTGCCGACTACAACGAATGCCTGGCACGTGTAGAAGCAGTCCTGCAGCGCTTCGCAAAGCATGGCGTCAAAGTAAGTCACGAAAAGTTGAAATTTTTTGTGAAGTGCGTAAGATATCTGGACCACGTCATTGATGAGACAGGCGTGCACCCTTGCCTTGGAAAGGTGGAAACAATTAGAAAGGCTCCAAAGCCTAAAAATTGCACGGAACTAAAGGGCTATCTTGCCACGTTGGCATTTTATTCCCGTTTCATGCGGAACATGTCATCGGAACTAAGGCCAGTATACCAACTTCTTCAAAAAGAGGAACCATGGGCATGGTCGGAGGAGACTGAAAAGGCATTTCAGAAAAGCAAGAAAATGCTCACTCAGGATTCAGTACTAACCTTCTACGACCCTAAAAAACCGCTAGGTCTGGTTTGCGACGCATCCCCTTGTGGGGTTCGAGCAGTTTTATTTCATGTTATTTGCGGCCAAGAGAAGCCGATAGCATACGCGTCGCGCGCGCTAAGCAGCGCCGAGAAAGCCTACGCGCATATCGAGAAGGAGGCGTTGGCCGTGGTGTTTGAGGTAAAGTGCTTTCATAAATGCATTTATGGGCGTGAGTTCACGATTTATTCCGATCACCTTCCTCTAGCTAGCCTATTTGGACAGACAAAGCCAATTCCACAGATGGCTGCCGCGCGCATGCGACGTTCGATGCTGTTACTGGCGCCTTATCAGTAAAAGTGGACCTATAGAAAGACTATCAGATGTTGACATTGCACCCTATTTTGTCCGGCGAAACGAACTGTCTCTACACTCTGGTTGCATCGACATACTACTACGAGAGTAGTTATTCCCGAATCTTTGCAGCCAGAAGTGCTACAGCTTTTGCACGAGCGGCCCCCTGGTACCACTCGCATGAAAATGCTATCAAGAAGTCACGTGTGGTGGCCGAAGTTAAATGAGCTGATCGAAGAAACCAGTTCCCCTTCACATACCGCTGGACCAGTTCCCCTTCACATACCGCAACACGCCATGCTCCACGACTGGTAAGACTCCTGCACAGAGTTTCCTGTCTTGGGCACCGCGCACGCGTCTCAGCATTTTGCACCCTGAATTAGCCAAGCGGTCAGAGCCTACCCCATCTAGAGATCAAGACCAGGGACATAAAAAGAATAGGAGGAAACTTGATGGAAGTGAACGGGTGCGGGTGAGAGGTATCCGACCAGGCGACCCGCACTGGTTAAAAGGAGCGATTGTTCGCCGTGTCAGCGTGACAACTTGCATAGTCAAAGTGGAAGGCCAGAAGCGATTCATGCATGCTGATGACATTGTTAATACAAGTACTCATCTTATTCTACCCAGAACAGTGCGCATCACTGGCACACCTCTAGCGCAGCCTGGTCCAGCGACCCCTGAAGAAACAGAGGAAACTCCTACCGAGGTCCAGGAACCAACGTCGGAAGCTACAGATCCCACTGCCGCTGAATAACAACCTCCTGAACCTCTGCCACGCCGAAGCACAAGGGTTCGGCGACAGCCTGAAAGATATGGATATTAAAGAAAATAAGGGAGAAGGAATGTTGTATCTAATAAAAGGACAAAGCGCGGTGACGTTGCTACTGACGCACCGCAACTTGTGTGTATTTAATGCCAAGCAAGATGCTGGGTTATCAAATTAAACTCTTCGCCACGAAACGTGTCACAGCTCTCTTCTTGTTCCAGAGCCACAACAGACATCACCTGAGTTTACCTAATTGTAGCAGTTTTTATCGGTTCTGTGGCGAAGCAATTGGTACTGTTTAACGGTTGCGCTCTCCAGCGGCTCCTAGTAAGCGTACGACTTGCGTATGCTACGACATATTCGGGGAACCCTGGTTTGCGCTGCGCAAGAACAGCGCCGAGGCCTACACCGCTCGCGTCCGTGTGTACCTCCGTTGGGGCCGTAGGGTCGTAGTGACGTAGTATGGGAGGAGACGTCAACAAACGACGGAGCTTGGCGAATGCGTCGTCGCATTCGGACGACCACGAATGTAGGGGCCCGTTACTCCCAAGGAGCTTCGTCAGCGGCGACATGATGGTGGCGAAGTTGCGTATGAAACGTCGAAAATATGAGCACAGTCCGACGAAACTGCGCAGTTCTTTGACGGACGTGGGTTTGGGAAATTCGGCCACGGCCCGAAGCTTGGCCGGATCGAGAAGGATTCCGTCCTTAGACACGACGTAGCCTAGGATTGTCAGCTGCCGTGCTGCAAATCGGCACTTCTTCAGATTCAGTTGGAGGCCGGCGTTGCTCAAACGCGTCAGAACATGCCGCAGACGCTGAAGATGCGTGGAGAAGTCCGGAGCGAAAACGACGACGTCGTCCAGGTAACATAAGCAGGTGTGCCATTTCAAGTTGCGCAGAACGGTGTCCATCATGCGCTCGAAGGTCGCGGGCGCATTGCACAGACCAAACGGCATGACGTTGAACTCGTACAAGCCGTCGGGCGTGACAAAGGCAGTCTTCGGTCGAGCATCATCAGCCATGGGTACTTGCCAGTACCCCGAGCGCAAATCGAGAGATGAAAAGTATTCTGCTCCTTGGAGGCTGTCAATCGCGTCGTCGATGCGCGGCAGCGGATAAACATCCTTCCGAGTGATCTTGTTGAGCCTTCGGTAGTCCACACAGAACCGCACAGAACCGTCCTTCTTGGACAGAGAACAACAGGAGACGCCCATGGGCTGTCCCAGGGTCGAATAACGTCGCGTCGAAGCATATCGTCGACTTGCTCATTAATTACCCGTCGTTCTGTGGGAGACACGCGATATGGACGTTGCCGCAGTGGTGGTTGGGCGCCACTGTCGATGCGATGCGTAACAGCGGACGTGCGGCCGAGAGAAGTTTGCCCGACATCGAAAGAAGAACGAAATTCTTCCAACAGGCACAGAAGCTGGGAACGCTGGACCGACGTAAGGTTGTCAGCAATCGCGGGACCAAATACATTCGCGGGTGATGAATCAGACGTGGAAACGGCACTGATGGTACGGGAACTGGTGCAGTGCGAGTCATCGGGTGCGTCCAGAACTTGTGCGTCTTCGAGGGGCTCCACTCTGCCGAGACATTCCCCTCGCACCAACGTAACAATGTGCGGGGATGGTTGGTAACAAAAATAGCGGTGCTACCCTGAGTGACTTGCACGGTCGCGAAAGGTACCAGCAACCCTTTCCTAGTGCAAACGCGGTCAGATGGCGAAAGGAGTTCAACTGTGTCGCAGAGACCAGCGCAGTAAACTGGCACGGCCGCCGACGAGTTTGGGGGAACTTTGGTATCGTCTTTGACGAGGATCTTGGCGCATGCCGATGGACTGTCTGCCGGCGTCAAATGTGAGAACGGTGAGAGTTCGAGGGCGGCTGGTGCGCAGTGAATTATGGCGTCGTGGCGGGAAAGAAAATCCCATCCCAGGATGACGTCGTGGGAGCATGCAGCAATTATGATGAACTCGACGTCGTACAGAGCGTCCTGGATGAAGACGCGAGAAGTGCATACTGCTGTAGGCCTAATACTCTGGGAGCTGGCGGTACGGAGGGACATCCCAGAAAGTGGCGTCGTCACTTTTCGGAGAAAGCGGCTAAGTTTTGCGTCCATAACGGATACGGCGGCTCCAGTGTCGATAAGGGCAGATGCGCGAACACCGTCCACAAACACGTCTATGACATTCGATGGACTTCGCTGAGGGCTTTACAGTTCGATAGCGTCGCAGCCCTTGCCTCGTGGACTGCGACGACTAGTTTTCCTGCTCTCGTGCGACAGAACGTGGTCGCATTGGTGACAGTGAGCGACGTCGTGGAGACGGAGAGCGGCGACTGGATGGAGCTGGGCGTGACGTCGGTGACATAGGCGGGTCGTAGAATGCACGGCTGGACTGGCTGGTGGTGGGTGACGCGACTCGAGGCGGCTGCACGCGACGGCAGTAACGTGCCACGTGACCGGCATAACCGCATGCAAAGCAGATGGGCCGATTGTCGGGTGTGCGCCATCGGTTCGCCGGGGCAGGTCCCGCCCATGTCGCAGGATGCGATTGACGGGGCGGCTGCTGAAACGACTGCATGGTGGGTTGCAGTCGGGGCCTAGGGATGACGGCAGCATACGGAGCCGGCACGCCCGCTTCGAAGGACGGAGGTCTAGCGGCGGCTTCGGCGTAACTCAATGGAGCAGCCGCAGGGATTGCCTGGTGCGTCCTGGCGACTACTTGAGCGTAACTCTGTGGCGCAGGAGTCGGAGGTTGCTGGTGGTACTCAGGCATCACCTCGGCAATTTCCTGCTCAATTGCTCGTCGGAGGGGAGAAGAAGGGTCGTCGACGACTGCTGAACGTGCGGCGGGTGGGCGAAGGCCAGGAGAGAGAACTGGCGTGCGATTTCCTCGCGCACGAATGCCTTCACTTCTGCCAGCAGCGTGGCCTGGTGAGGTATGGCCGCCAAGCCAGCAAGCTCGTCGTCGCGTGATGGAGAGCGACGGGTCATCGAACGTTGCCGGCGGAGCTCCTCGTAGCTCTGGCACAGTGTTATGACCTCGGCCACGGTGGAAGGGTTTTTGGCGAGCAACATGGTGAAGGCATCGTCGTCAATGCCCTTCATAATGTTCCGGATCTTGTCAGACTCGGACATGGTGCCGTTGGCTTTCTTACACAAGTCCAGGACGTCTTCAATATAACTGGTGAAAGATTCACCGGCCTGCTGAGCTCGTTCGCGTAAGCGCTGTTCTGCTTGCAGCTTACGAACTGCAGGGCGGCCAAAAACGTTGATGACGGCGGTCTTGAAATCCGACCAAGTCGCAAAATCGGACGCGTGGTTGTTGTACCACAAGCTCGCTACTCCCGCGAGGTAGAAGACCAAGTTGCTCAACTTGCCTGCTTCGTCCCATTTGCTGGGTACGCTCACGCGCTCGTAAATTGCGAGCCAGTCCTCCACGTCGGTGCCATCGGCGCCAGTGAAGATAGGTGGATCGCGGATGCGTGGGACACCGGGACATGTGGTCGGTGTGGGAGGCGGAGTTTGCTGAGCGGCGTCTTGAGGCATGGTAGACGGCAGAGTACGGGAACGAAGCTCCAGGGGCATCGAATGGGAGCACAGCACTCTCCACCAAATTGTTAAGCTGTTTATTGGACAGCACTCGGCGACAATGAGCTATGGCGACAGTCAAGGCAAAGGCACGGGCTCCGAGCGCGAGCGGCGTTTAGAAGAGGACGACCCACTAGGAGCCGCTGGAGAGCGCAACCGTTAAACAGTACCAATTGCTTCGCCACAGTTCAAAAGCTTCCTTTGTTAAAGTTTAGGGAATACTTGTTGCAAATAAAGTTTTATGAAATTCTTGAGCTGCTTGGTTGCCTTACTATTTGAAAATATTCTAATAGTATTCGATTCGTACTCGATTCGGTGTCATGCCGATTCGATTCGTATTCGATTTCGTTCTGAAATTAACTATTCGCGTGCTCCTAATGCCAGGGGGTTGTGAAAGCACATCAGGCAAACAGGTGGACTATGCATTTGGCGAACTTGTGCCCAGACGCACTCGGCAATAACAGCGAAATGAGAGCGGCGAGCGAGGTTGTTTATCGCCGGGAACCTAATGCATCGCCGTTTTTTACACGACATATTACATCGCAATTGCAGGTAGTCGTACCAGAATATGCTCCACTTGTCGCATCGTGTGTGCAATCTCGTAAAAACAATTTTAAAAATTCGAGAATGTGTCTATACAATAAGGCGGGTATAGTATAGCGCATGCATGTGAGCGCTTTAGTTGGCGAAAACCCATAGCATGAAAAAACAAAAGCATGCCAACTTGCCAGCCACAATGAGAACATACTTTGACTTAAAGGCCTAGAATGATTGCTCGTAGGAACACAGCCTCGGACAAAAATGTTTTTAGAACAATGAATAATAATAATATCTAGCGTTTTACGGGGTAGAACCACGATATGGTTATAAGACACGACGCAGTGGAGGGCCCCGGAAATTTGACCATCTGGTGTTCTTTAACGTGTAGTCACATCGCACGGGCCCCTAGCATTGCACTTCCGTTGAAATTTTGACGCCTTTATGCAAAAAGTCTTAAAATTTGCCGAATTGACGAGTATGAAAGAGTAAGCTTCTAAATACGCCAGCATATAACATAAGGAGTAGTTTCGCCCCTGAATCAAACGTCTGCTTCCGACCATGTATAGCTACCATACCCATAGCTCAATGCAGAAGCAGTCACTCAAATGGGTTGAGCCGATGCCGAATGGACTAACTTATACGCCCGACATGTGCCTGAACAGAGGAGATACCCTGTAGGGTTTCTTCCTGCCCTTTTTTTTACATTCTTACCTGCAGCTTGAGTGACTCGACGAGGAATCCGACGTCAACCATGTCGAGAGTGATGAGAAACCCGTAGCAGAAGCAGAAGATGCGCAGCGACCATGTTGACGTGGGATCAACGAGGCAGTAGGCGATGCCACACAGCATGACCAGATTTCCGCCGTAGGCCACCATGATGGCGATTCTCAGGATGCGGTTCGTGTATCGGATCATCCCCTGCAGCACAACCCCATTTTCTCTTAACTGCTACAGGCCACAAAAATGCGCGATGGGTTTTGCTTGAGAGGAAGCTCTAATTAGGCCTGCAATGCCGCAGGGCACTGGGTATTGTGCGACATAATGTCAACTTTCAGCGTTCTTGGGATGTGGCGTCAGTTCAAACTAATCAGAGGGTGTCAACGCTGTGCACTTGCACATCATGCTTAGCAGTAAAAGCACGGTTATCAATTTTACCTGTAAAAAAAGAGAAAAAGAAGGCACAAGTTGGTACAACTGCCTAGAATCTTTCTACGGCTACCTGCTAATAGGTCACTGTTAACCCTTTCCCTACCGAAGACGAGACATAGTTTGTACAGCTCCTACCGAAGACGAGCTCGGCTCGTCCACCATGAAACAAGCATTTGGGGGCGCCGCGGTTAAGCTACCCTATTTATTTCGCTGCGTTCTCTTTGGCTTCAACAGATTGTGCTGTAAAAAAGTCAAGAACGCGCTCAGAGCATGAATTTTAGTCGAAAAAGGACTTGATTCATGTAAACAGAATTAGAAAATGATGACATCCGCTGTGTGCGAGCGGTGTGCGCGTGCTGGGGCATCTCCGTTCAGGAAAATAAAAAAAAGCCCCGGTTTTCCGAAGTTTCATGAAATGAAGAATTTCCGTTCTGTCGTGTTTTAGGAATGGTCGATTAAATTTTTTAATCGATTTGCAGTTAATCGTTCGTCGATGAATCTTTTTGATCGATTAATTGCTATCGGTGTGTTGCTTTAATCGATTAATTGGCAGCCGGAATAATAATAATAATAATAATAATAATAGTAATAATAATAATAATAATAATAATAATAATAGTTGGCGTTTAACGTCCAAAACCACGATATGATTATGAGGGACGCTGTAATGAAGGGCTCCGAAAATTTTCGCCTCGATCGAAAAAGCGGCCACCGCTATTCGAGCCCGTGGCCTCCGGGTCAGCAGTCGAGCACCGTAGACAATAGACCACCGTGGAGCCCGAAATGTGAGCGCTGTCTAATGTGTCAGACATGGGAACTTATAGTATTTCGTGATTGTCTTCCCTTCGTGTCACAGCAGAAGACGGGGGCCTCTAGACTGGCTGACATGAGAGTTCAACCATTAGCTGAATGAAAGCTGCATTTCCTCCGAAATAGTCGGCCATACAGTGTTACCAAACGCTACAAGGACATTTCTGGATATTAATGGACGTTATGCTAGACGTTTGGTAAACCGATGCGTAAAGATGCGGATTAAGACAAGGGTCTGGTTGACCCTCCTCATAATCCGCGAGTGCGCTTTCTTGTGTGTGCATATTCGCCCCACTAATGGCGGCACCAGTCGTGTTTCAAGTGGAGACGAGGTCTAGTTGAACGTGCTGGGGTTTTTCTAATATGCGTGTTTATGCTCAGTGAGCTGATTTTCCCCAGTGCAGAGTAGTAGGCCGGAGGCTCAGTACACCCTCTCTGCCTTCTAATATGTTTTCTCTGTTTTTAGTAAACAATACGCTTTTATTTGCTAAGGAGTAACATACTGTCACGTGGTCGTGACGTCGACGGAGACTGCAGTCAGTCACGGTGTGTCATGGACATGAGCTAGCGCGGTGCTCTCCGAAGATGAAGACGACGAGTGAGCGAGAAGCGCTTGCGCGTGGGGTTTCTCAGCCATCTTGTTTGGCTGCCACTTCACTGTTGTAGAGATCCATGAAACCGTCATCTCGCCTCCGTCACATTTGGTGGAGGTGCTGGGTACGACACGCCTCGCAACGGAACTCCGCAGCGGCCGTCGTTTGAAAGGTCACAACAATGGCGGTAGATACGGCGTCTGCATCTGAGCCCGGTCTCTCTGCGGATGAAGAAGATGCGGTGACTGCAGCTGCACCTGCAATAACAACGGTCGTGCTCGAAGACCCACGGGATCCTGGCACTTTAGAGGTTCCGGCGATCCGAATGAAGTGGACGTTGAGGATTCGCTGGCAGAGTACGAACGCGTGAGTGCTCGCCACCGTTGGGGCCCGCCTCTTATGCTGGCCTATTTGATATTTTACCTTAAGGGAACTGCCAAAGTTTGGTATGAGAACCACGAAACTGAACTCGGGAGTCGGGCGACATGCAAAGAGAAAATGTTGGACTTGTTTGGGAAGCCCGTCGGAAGAAAGATGGCCGCGAACAAAATGCTCGCGTCTCGGGCGCAGACTTCCACGGAATCGTACGTCTCGTACATAGAAGATGTGCTAGCACTGTGTCGCAAAGCCAATGCGGAGATGCCGGAGGCCGACAAAGTTGGACACATACTTAAGGGGATCGCGGATGACGCCATCAACCTCCTAATCTGCAACAATTATTCGACAGTGGACGCCATTATAAAGGAGTGCCGGCGCTTTGAGCAAGCTAAGAGCCGGCGCATAGACAGCGTGTTTGCCCGGCTTCCGAATAGGGCTGCAACGTCGTCTTGCGAAGACCGCACAAGAACACAACCACCAGCTCCAGTTTCAGCAGACCAGGTGACTCGCATTTTCCGCCGCGAACATGAAGCCATGGCCCCTGCTCCGGCTCACACTACTGCAAATGACATCACCCCAATCACTGCTCCCATGGTTCAAGTCGTCGTGCGTGAGGAACTCGCCAGCATAGGCATTCACTATGTGTGCACTGTGACCAACCCGCAGCAAACTTCGTGGCGTCCGCCCTCGTCCTATCACGAGCAGCGGTTTCCGGCCCGATCTCGCGACCCTGCAGCTTGGAGAACCACCGACAACCGACCAATTTGTTTTCACTGCCATCATATCGGCCATGTAGCCTGTTACTGCGATACCCGCTGGTCCTCGCTACCTTGGCCATAGTCTGCCCCTTACCACCGACAGGACAGCACCCGCTTCGCACCTCCCACCCAGTCTGCTTCGCCTAACTTCTACAGAAGGTTCAACAGCCGCTCTCCGTCACCGCACGGCCACCAGTAGCGTTCGTCTCCAGGACGTCGCCAGCCGTCTCCCTCGCCGCACACTCGCCGACCGTCCTCCCCATTCAACCCTGCTTCTGCCTATCCGGAAAACTAAACAGTGCAGCGCCCGGAGGTGACGCTGCATTGTCGACTTACTCCATAAATCCTCTCTCGACGCTTTCGACGAGACGAAGCTTACTAGATGTTGACGTTGATGGTGTGACTATTTCCGCGCTTATCGATACCGGAGCGCACATTTCTGTAATGAGCGCAGACCTTCGCCGCCGACTTCACAAAGTACTCACACCTGCCGCTTTCCGTAAACTCCGAGTCGCTGATGGAGGAACTCCTGCCGTTCAAGGGATGTGCACAGCACGTGTGTCTATTGCCGGTCATCCTACATCAGTTCAATTTGCCGTCATTGAGAAGTGCCCTCACGACCTAATCCTTGGCTTGGAGTTTCTGTCACGTCATTCTGCGCTCATTGATTATGCGACTGGTGCTCTTCAGCTCGAGTTGCCGCAGCTTGCTGATTTTTCAGCCGACCTACCTCCACGTTTATGCTCTCGCCATTACGTTCGCTTGCCTCCCCAAGCTGCTACATACGTCACTTTGTCGTCTTCACGCGGTGTGCCCGATGGTGACTACCTCGTGACTCCTATTGTGGACGTACTGATGGTTCGAGACGTCGCCCTTGCTCACACTGTTGTTTCCGGGACTGATAATACAGTGACCATTCCCCTTCTCAACGTCAGTACGTTGACTCTAGTTATTCCGCAAGACATGTCTTTGGCCACCATAGAGTTTCTTCCTATAATACCTAGAGGGAAATCTGGCGCTAGTGTCTGCGCCGGCTCCTTGAGCGGCGCTTCAACCACCATGGGAATGATGGGAAGTACAGGCTTCGGATCTGCTTCGGATGGCTTTTGTTCTTGATTTCGTGACGCTTGTTTGCCGAGTGGAAAACAAAGTCATATAAAATTATTTCCAATTAAATCTTGCTTGATTATTTTGTACGTAGAACTTATTACAAAAAGTTCGCTTGACCGCGAGATGGAAGTGGAACCTTGACAAATTGAACCACCAGGGTATGCATTGCTCTGCAATTGTGTTCCAGATTTGGCATCGCTAAATAATGAATTATTTTTTTACAACACTTGAAAACAAACACATTTGTTTTTACCTCCAAAGTACGGATTATCTATTTATGAAAATAACAGTACTGTATTGAGTGAGAACGTAGCGTCTGCTGCGATGCCAGGTGCGTCTGTCCAAGTGTTCTGCCTTTAACGCATCTCTCAGTTTATTGTGAAGTCAAGTCAGAGGAGCGTGATGGTGCGTCTACTTAGCTTTGCCATCGTTTTGCTGTCGATTTGAAAGAGTTTTGACAAGTAGCGTCCATCGAAAAACGTGAACTCTATGCAGTTTCCTGCACTGGCGTGGGACGCTACATCTATGCGCTGCGGTGAGTGCACGACGCTTTACTAAACTGCCATATACACCCTGTGAAGCTGTAACGAAACAGCAAACCAAGAGATCTAGCGGTTTTCAGCCTCTTTGAAGAACAAAGGCGCTGCTTGAGTACTTTGAAACGCACCCCACTACCCGCGCCTCGCGAAGAACGGAGCTGAAACTGTAGAAAAAGATCCGTAGACGGTTCGCTAGCTAGCGCTGTCCAATCCGAAGCCTGCACTTCCCATCATTCCCATGGTGGTTGAACGATCGCAGCGCCAGTTTACTCTCTAGGTTATTGTATGAAACTCTACGTTGGCCACCATCTCTCCGCTTGACAATTGCACGGTTGCTGGTCTGGGCGCCGATATTACGTCTCCATGTCATGATGCTGATCTCACTTTGCCTCTCGATGACATTAACAAGATGATCGCTCCCGATCTCACCACAGCGCAAGCTACCGGCCTCCTGCGTCTGCTAGCATCCTATCGTGACATTTTCGACTTTGACGACCGCCCTCTGGGCCAAACATCTGTCGCGACTCACCGGAACAACACTGGTGACGCCAGTCCTATACGCCGGCGTCCATATAGTGTATCTCAACAGGAACTTCAAGTCATTCAGAGTGAAGTCGACAAAATGCTTACCAAAGACGTCATAGAACCATCTTCCAGCCCTTGGGCCTCCCCGGTCGTGCTCGTCAAAAAGAAGGATGACAGCTGGCGCTTTTGTGTCGACTGTCGCGATTTACACAAAGTAACTCATAAAGATGTCTACCCTTTGCCTCGAATCGATGACGCCCTCGATTGCCTCCATGGTGCCCAATACGTTTCATCTATGGACCGTCGGTACGGCTAATGGCAAATTTCCGTCGACCCCATGAACCGCTAAAAACCGCTTTTGTTACGTCCGATGGTCTTTGCCAGTTCAAGGCCATGTCGTTCGCACTATGCAATGCCCCGGCAACCTTCGAACGCATGATGGACTCCCTTCTCCGAGGATATAAGTAGTCTGTCTGCTTATGTTACTTAGACGATATCATCGTGTATTCACCTATGTTTGACAGCCATCTCACACGTCTGTCAGCCGTTCTGGACGTCTTTCGAAAAGCCGCTCTCCAGCTGAGTTCTGCAAAATGCCCTTTCGGAAGGCGCCAAATCACTATACTCGGTCACCTTGTGAGTGCTGCCGGTGTTCAACCGGATCCAGACAAGGTGCGAGCAGTACAAGAATTTCCTGTCTTGTGCTCAACCAAGGACGTCCGAAGTTTTGTAGGATTATGTTCCTATTTTCGTCGATTCGGCCGCAACTTCGCCGACATAGCCAGACCGCTTACTGATCTCTTAAAAGAGCACGTTCCCTTAACGTGGGGCGTCGAACAAGCATACTCCTTTCCTACCCTTATCCATCTGCTAACTACGCCACCAATACTGGCCCATTTCGACCCAGCATCGTATACAGAGCTCCGGACCGATGCCAGGGGCCATGTAATTGGGGCGGTCCTCTACCAACTACAGCACGGCAAGGATGGAGTAATTGCTTACGCCTGTCGTCTTCTTTCACCCGCCGAACGGAAGTTCTCCATCACTGAGCGTGAATGCCTAGCTTTATTGCGGGCAGTGACTGAGTTCAGGCTTTACCTGTATGGCCGAACGTTTTCCGTAGTCACAGACCATCACGCTCTCTGCTGGCTCTCATCGTTAAAGGACCCATCCGGTAGTCTCGGTCGCTGGGCCCTACGTCTGCAGGAACACTCGTTCGTGGTCCACTACAAGTCGGGACGACTGCACACACACGCAGACTGTCATGTCATCCGGTTGAAGCGCCCGACGTCAGTGACCTTGAATCAGACCCGTGCGTGCTCTCCATCCGCCCTTTGGTTGATATATCCACCGAACAACGACGGGACCCATCGTTACTTTCCATCATCGACCGTCTAACCTCTGCTTCACGAAACCCTTCCCTGTGCCTGTTCGAGTTGCATGACAGCATTCTGTACCGTTGCAGCTTCAACGCCGATGGCCCGGAACTATTTGTTGTGCTACCCCACCATCTACCTACCAGTGTGCTCGAACAACTCCACGACGTACCAACAGCCGGTGACCTTGGTGTCTCTCGTACCTATGATCACGTGCGACGTCGCTTTTTCTGGCCCGGCCTGTACCATTCTGTGGTCCGCTACGTCGCTGCTTGCGACCGCTGCCAACGCCGCAAGAGCCCCTCTGCGCTACCTTGCGGCCTTCTACAACCCATCGGCATATCTGCGGAACCATTCTTCTGTGTTGGCCTTGACCTGCTGGGCCCTTTTCCTACGTCCAGCTCGGGGAATAAATGGGGTGCAGTTGCCACAGATTACGCCACACGCTTTGCCATTACTCGAGCACTGCCAACGAGTCGCTCCACTGACGTCGCTGAGTTTCTCTTGTATGAAGTCATTGTTCGTCATGGTGCCCCTGGCAGCTGCTCACTGATCGAGGGGGGTACTTCATGTCACGTGTTGTGGATGACGTCCTGCGTTCCTGCTCCACTGAGCACAAGCTTACCACTGCTTATCGTCCACAGGCGAATGGATTGACCAAGCGTCTGAACCGAACGCTGACTCAGATGCTGTCAATGTACGTCTCCCCATATCACCGTGACTGGGATAGAGCACTTCCATTTGACACCTTTGCGTACAACTCTTCACGACATGACACCTCTGGTTATTCACCGTTTTATTTGCTATTTGGCCGACATCCAGCCTCAGGGTCTGTGCATGTCGGCATGCATCGCGCATCGTCGTCTGCTGTCGCGTGTGCCACTTGCTTGAGTGCAAGAGAGGGCGACACCGCCTCAGCGCTCGCCGTGTGGCGAGGGAGAGAGCGAAAGGTGCGCGTTGACTATGGAAACGCTCTTTCTGCGTTGAACGCTGAACTAGCAGCTCGCAAGGAACGAGAACGCGCCCTCGTCCATGAGAGACAACGCCAACGCAGGTAGAGTCTGCTAGCGAGTTTCTTGATTAAAACACTGACTGCTCGCGCAGCACAGCCGTTCACCGGCCACCGCGTATATATAACCACTGGATCTTGAACTTCAGTGTAGTGCGGGTTGGAGATTTCTCTTGTGCGTAGTTGAACAATAAAGATTCGCATCGTGCACGTTAACTAAAAGCGGACTGCGGATCTCAGTGTCTAAGCTTTCTTCTGTCTCTCACTGCCAAAATATGTACAAACGGGTCCACTGTTAAAGGAACACTTGCATGCAGGGCATGTTTCTATTTCGCTCTCTTGCAAAAACATAGTCGCTTAGATTTGCATAAAACTACTGATAGTTACCAGTTCTGCCTCTTTTTTGACAGACTCGTGCAGTGCATGAAGAATGTTTCCCTGTCCACTTGATGTTAGAGGGCCAGCAAAATGAAAGGTGCTTATTCGAGTGTCCCCTTTAACAATGGACCGCACTGTACATAGTAGACCTGTGCGTCGGACCCAAAATCACCGGCGACGGCGCGTGAACGGCGTCGGGTTCATCAGATCGGCGGCGGCGTCGCGCGAGGGAGCGGGGGAGGGGGGTGGATTCGAAAGTTGGTGGGGAGAGATATTCGTCCATCGAATTTCCAAAAAAAGATCTGTTTCAGCGAAAAAGCGAACCTGTGAATGCGATGGCAACATGTCGTAATGTTATACGAACTATGGCTAGCAGCTAACTTTTTTATCCGATCTCGCATAACCCTGCAAAACGCTGGTGTATTGGAATACGTCCGCTTCTGGGAAAGAAGCGGTTTTCGTGCAGTTTGTCGTATCAGTGGTCACAGCACGAAGCGGTGAGATCAGAGCGCGTAGAGTGGTATAGGAGAAGGTTGCTGATGACTGCCGAGATAGCTCGCGCGCCAGCGCTCCCGACCACGCATTTTTAGTGAACGTTCACAATTACTACTCGAACAACACAGCCCCTCTCTTCCCCTGACGTCCCTTAATGCTCCTTCGCCCAGCGAAAGACGGGGCGTTTCCTTTCTGGTTGAGGAGCAAGCGACCGAAGGCCTCGCCAGCTTTTACTCGCGGGTAGAAAAATACGATGCGCGGAGCCATGTTTTCGATTTGGACTTTATACAGAACATGACGGTGACGTTGAAGACCCGTCCAGAGTGTTAATATCATTACTATCGCAATAAAAAATGTAGAAAAGCCGTAGGTGCGGGCTCGCCTTTTTTCTGGAGAGCTGCATTGTCTCTGCTGTAAAGTGTTCGTCCGTTGGAAGAATAAAATAATCCGGCTCCTCTTCCATTGGTTTCGTTCTCACCTTCACTACCCTTCATACAGGCGATATCTCCTCGCCACTTATTTCTTTGAGAAGCACGCGTACAATGTCAGCACTAAGCGGTGAACCTATCAGGATTTCGCGCTTGCCGGCTACACCGTTATCTCCGCTTGCGCAGTCGGAAACGCAATTAGTTGATCGCGCACGATGGTCGTGCGGGACAAGGACGAACGGGTGGGCGACTGCATGGCAAAGCAGGGTGGGCGACAATTAACAAGTGATATTTCTCGCATATGGACCAATCGAGAGTATGTACCCCAATGATGTCATGTCAATCATCGTTCTGGCGTCACTAAGTGCGCCAAAAAGACGAGAGACGCAAAGAGAGAATAGCGCGCTCGTTCTTTAAGAGCGAAACTGTTCTAGCTCGGCGTAAAGTGTCTGAATCTGCCCGAAAACTATCATCATCATGAACCACATAATTGGCACAGAATTTGGCAGATGCCTCTGCGGCGTGGCCTGTAATAATCCTGATGGGGAGAACGACTACAGAGAGAGAGAGAGAAACAAACAGGGAGACGGAAAGACAGATATAAAGAGAAAAATTCTTCACGAGGCTGGATTCGAACCCACGTACCCTCGATGGGATGGCCATCATCCTACCACTCGGCTATTCAGGCACGCTACCAGAGCATAGCTTGTATAGTATAATGTAGCAAGGGTGGTGGGAAAAGGAAGTGAGCATGAGAAGCAGAGGTGTGATGGTGAGGAGGAAGGAAACAAGAATAAAGTGTAGCACGGAAATAATGAGAGAGAAAAATAGAGCGAAAGAAATGCAAAACGAAAAAGAAACAGAGAAAGAGAGAACATCAACGAAAGAGAAAAAAAAGCAGAGAGATAAAAAGATAGAAAGAGGAAGGAAGCATAGCGTCGTCTAGCGACGAGATACCGCACCACCTGGCCAAGCCACGCACGCGCAGTAGCTAAGCCACGCCCACCGACAGAAACACCGCGAGCAACCTCTGCTCTATATACAGTGCAAAGCCGGGCTGCGCCTTATCGTGTCCAGAGAGTCACGGGGCGTCCTAAGAAAGCGCGTACTCTCGTGGAGAAAGCCGCGCATCTCTCAAGCTAGACGGGTCGGTGAACGGGGAATACGAGCGGTGACGGACCCGTGCTTCGCTGTTCCTAGCTTTGCGCGACTTAGTGCAAGGTGCCCGCATTTTTTGCATTATCAGAGGCTGTTTTGGGGCCCTTTAAAAAGACAGGACGTGCGAATAAGACGCCATAAGCGCCGCTGATAACTGAAAAATTGTACGGTGGCGGAAAAAGTAGACACATATACTTACCTGCGCATTCCCAGGCAAGAAGCGATACCTCTCAATCAGGTCCGCGTGGCGGTCCACTTGAGAAATAACTGTTCACTCTCTCTCTTGACTTCTATCTTGTGTATGTGTTTGCACATCCTGTCTTTTCTTGCAATAACAATTATATGGACTAAGGGCCGGTTGGTACATGTTTCACGATACGAGGAACAGCGCGGAACACGGGACAGTGAAAGAGACGGACCAAGCGCTGACTTACAACCAAGGTTTTATTCCGTACATGGGGGTATATATTGTTACGGAAAAAGACACCATCTCAGAGGGACACGTATCCCTATATTGTTTACAGCTTAGGCGAGCAGCACAACCGACGCGAACAGCACGCGCCAGTCTGTCTGTTGCGTCTTTCTCTTCGTCTCCTTGGCCGCGATGCCGCTGGTACGTAGCATTACCCCCGGTGGCCGAAGCACCGTCCCGGAGCTTTAGAGGTCGTTTTCGGAAGCGGTGTTGTAGAGCTTGAGCCGTGAAACGTGAACAATATCGCTGGACCGAACAGATGGCGATGGACAGATGGGACCAATCTCATAGGTAACAGGTGTTACTTGACGCAATACACGGTAAGGTCCCGTGTAACGAGACAAAAGTTTTTCGGATAGGCCCACCCGACGATGACGGGACCAGAGTAACACAAGGGCACCGGGAACGAAACGTGCGTCTCGATGAGAAGCATCGTACCGGCGTCGGTGTTTGGTTTGCGACGCCTTCAGCCGAGCGCGGGCGAGCTGTCGGGCTCCGTCGGCTCGCGCGATTGCGTCTCGGGCATACTCGCTGGTGGACAGGTGGAGGTAGGAATGATTGTGTCCAGCGGTAAAGTCGGCTCTCTTCCGTACAGGAGATCAAAAGGGGAAAAGCCTGCCGTGTCGTGACGCGATGAATTGTACGCAAAAGTTGCGTAGGGTAGGGCAACATCCCAGTCTCGGTGGTCCGGCGACACATACATAGCGAGCATGTCCGTAAGCGTGCGATTAAAGCGTTCCGTTAGCCCATTGCATTGAGGGTGGTATGCAGTGGTCAGTTTGTGATGCGTAGGACAGGAACGTAAGATGTCGGCGATAACTAGAGACAGGAATTGACGGCCACGGTATGGGATCAGTTGTCTTGGGGCACCGTGAACCAAGATAACGTCCTGTAGCAGAAAGTCAGCAACGTCGGTTGCACAACTTGTCGGTAGAGCTCGCGTGATCGCATAGCGTGTAGCGTAATCTGTAGCCACTGCGATCCATTTGTTTCCTATGGTTTAGACGGGAAAAGGTCCAAGATCTAATCCAACGCGGTGAAAGGGTTCCGTGGGTATGTCCAGTGGTTGAAGATGGCCAGCTGGTGGCAGCAACGGTGTTTTGCGGCGTTGAAATAACTCGCACGTGGCCACATAGCGGCGTACTGAGCGAGCAAGGCCTGGCCAAACGAAACGGCTGCGTACGCGCTCGTATATGCGAGAGACGCCGAGGTGTCCAGCTGTCGGCGCATCGTGAAGTTCAGCGAGGACACTGCGTCGTAAATGCTTAGGCACGACAATTTGAAGGTCAGGTCCGTCAGGTCGGAAATTTAGATGGTAGAGGACGCCCTCTTTAAGCACAAAGTGGCGAACAGAGGCGTCGTTTGGGGAAGATTCCGTACGGGTGATGAGGTCAGGGAGCAGGGGATCCCGTTTCTGTTCTTCCCCAATGTGAACCAAGTTGGACACTGAGAATATGGAGCACATCGTGTTGGCGTCAGTGTCATCAGGATCGTCGACAGGGTACCGGGAGAGGCAGTCGGCATCCTGGTGCATGCGGCCAGATTTGTACACGACCGAGTAGGAGAACTCTTGGAGGCACAAAGCCCAGCTACCTAGCCGCCCTGAGGGGTCTTTAAAGAGTTCAGCCAGCAGAGCGCGTGGTGGTCGGTAACGACCGAAAACGGGCGCCCGTATAGGTATGGCCTGAACTTGGCGACCGCCCAAACGAGAGCCAAACACTCACGCTCTGTGACTGAATAATTGCGTTGGGGGGCGCATAAGAGGTGGCTGGCGTATGCAATAACGCAGTCGTGGCCACGTTGGCGTTGACCAAGCACGGCGCCGATGCCATGACCACTTGCATCCGTGCGGATCTCAGTAGGGGCAGCAGGGTCAAAGTGGACCAAAATTGGAGGAGTAGTGAGGAGCGCGATGAGATTGGAGAACGCAGAATCCTCTTCTGAGCCCCATGTAAACGGGACGTCTTGCTTGAGGAGCTGCGTAAGAGGTCTTGCTATATCCGCAAAATTTTTCACGAAGCGTCAAAAATACGAACATAGTCCGAGAAATCTGCGGACATCCTTCACAGATCGTGGAACGGGAAAGTTCTTGACTGCGCTGATTTTCGCCGGGTGTGGCTGTACTCCGTTAGCCTCCACTAAATGGCCAAGTACTTGTAATTTGGTCGCGGCCAAAATGACATTTTGATGAGTTCAGCTGCAGACCAGCACGACGGAAGATGGCTAAGACGGCTGAGAGGCGTTCTATATGTGTTTCAAATGTTGGGGAAAAAACAACGACATCGTCCAAGTAGCACAAACAGGTGCACCATTTAAATCCTCGGAGCAAAGAGTCCATCATTCGTTCAAAGGTGGCTGGGGCGTTACAAAGGCCGAAGGGCATGACCTTGAATTGATATAGGCCACCGGGGGTGATAAATGCCGTCTTTTCGCGATCCATATCGTCCACCTCAATCTGCCAGTACCCGGAACGGAGGTCGATGGAAGAAAATCGGCACATCCCACGCATTGTGGGAATCGATGTAATGCGAAGCAGCCAGCAAAGAGCTGCATACATCGCCTTGTTTGTCTTTGAGCCAAATGAAATCATTCATACCATGGCATGTAGTCCACCATATATCGCATGTTTTGCATGCACGCATGCATGCACAATCTAGTGTACACCATGCCAATGAAACGCATATTCTGGTATATAAATGCATGACCTGTCGCTTATGTTCATCACGCACACGTGTCATGCATACCAATTTTGGTATATCACGTTAACAAAACGGCCGGAAGCGCACCATGACAGTGGCATGTAAATCATACCGTACATGACATGCATAACATGATTCGCATGTTAAGACCTCTCATTTATGTTCGTCATACAGTCACCCACATCGCGCAATACAATTTTTTGGTGTATATCAAAGGAGCGAAATGGCCACGAGTGCACAATGAGTAGAGCATGTAAATCATGCCATACATGACATGCATATGATGGTTTTTATGCTACCACCTGTCACTAATGTTCATCATACAGTCACATCGCGCAATACCAGTTTTGGTGTATATCAAGCTATCGAAACGGCCGCCAATGCACCATAAGCGTGGCATGTAAGTCATGACATACATGGCATGCATGTCATAGTTTTCATGTTACCACCTGTTATTCATGTTCTTCATACAGTCACATCGCGCAATACCAATTTTGGTGCATATAAATTTAGCGAAACGGCCAGGAATTCACCATGAGCGCGGCATGTAAATCATGACATACATAACCTGCATGTCATGATTTCCATGTTACCGCCTCTCATTTACGTTCGTCATGCAGTCGCGTCGCGCAATACCAATTTTGGTGTATGTCAAGCAAGCGAAACGGCACGAGTGTGTCAAGAGCATGACATGTAAATCATGTCGTGCATGTCATGCATGTCATGATTTTCATGTTACCACGTCTCATTTACCTTCGTCATACAGTCGCTTAGCGCAATACCAATTTTGGTTACATCAAGCTAGCGAAGCGGCCGCGAATGCATCATGAGCGTGGCAATTAATCATGACATACATGACATGCATGTCATGGTTTTCATCTTACAAAACTGTTATTCATGTTCCATACAGTAACATCGCGCAATACCAATTTTGGTGTATATCGATCTAGTGAAACGGTCGCTAGCGCATCATGAGCGTGGCACGTAAATCAGGTCGTACATGACTTGGATGTCATGATCCGTCGGCGACCGGCTGCGCCACGTTGCTTGTCTTGGCACAAAAACAAATGAAAAAAAAACAACGTCATACCCTCTTGGAAACACGCGTCATTTCCGACAAAAAGAAAATGTAACGAGATACCCGTGTCCTGCATTGTATCGCGATACAAGCGATACATCGTAAAAGTATTTTCACTACTGAGATACAAATACATTTTTCAAATGTATCTCGATACCGAAATACAGATACTGAAAAGTATCTCTTAAATAATATCGCGATACTCTTGTATTGCGATACTGCCCAGCCCTGTTCTTGTTTTTAGCAAATTATCCGCCATGGAATCCACCTTCCGTGATATTTAGTTGACTAGCTTTAAGTGTGTGAGGTGAAAAAGACATTGTATTTACACACACATCCGCTCCTATAACTACAGGAAATTGACACGTACAGGCTGTTTCACACTTAGGGGAAAATGCGAAGCAGATTGCAATGCGCTCCGGCTTTTCCCCTAAGTGTGAAGCAGCCTGTACATACATCGCGGGGCTTTCCCCTGTCTCCTTGCCCAACCCTTTCAACTTCATGTGCATGTCCTGTAGATGAGGTGGCACCAGCTAACCATGAAAAAAGTTCCATCACATGTTGCATATCAAATTGAATCTGTGCAGGGAAACTGCTACTCTCTAGCGAGCGTGGCCATGTCCACATCAATGAAATTGGTGTACCATTTAAGGTCGTGCAAACCACGGACAAAGGCTGCCTTTTTGGGAGGGACATAAAAGGTGTCCGAGGCTTAAAGATCAGCGAGGTAAGAAATAAATTCATGAATTATGACAATGGACATGCATATCCTCAGACAATTATGTTTCATTTTAGGTGCAGTTGTCATAGGCATTCTCAATAACCTTCTTTCAACACAAGATTAAAGCATGTTGCAGGCTAAATATGTTGATTGTTCACATATCGGATATGCTTGTTTTTCATTGGCGAAAGAAATATGTGTACTGTATACCTGCTGGAAACCAAAATTGCTTTCTTCCTTATTAAATGCGAAGCATTTCTTAGCGAACCTCTGGCACTTTGAGCGTTTCTATCTACGTATCTATCTATCTATCTATCTATCGAGCCGCCTACGTCTGGGTGCTCTCATGATCGCCTCCTTAACTTGGTGTAGACCAAAACTTGCATGGGAGGGTAAGAGGATTTGACGAATATGATGCCGGGTCATGACATGAATAACGTTAAATCCTGTTGCGTACGTCATCAAACCCTTTCCACTAGACACGTGTGGCACATACCCGTTTACCACGGGCTGCGGCGTACGGGTATGCGCCACAGGTGATTGACAGTTTATATCTACCCAGGAACGGCAAGAACAGACATTGGTAACCTAAATGCTACAGCGTTAAAGAAAACCAACATCAGCAGCGTTGACTCAACGAATGGAAAGAATGCAAATTAGCATCCCAGCAGGAATCGAACCCAAGCATTCTGCGTGGCAGTCATTCTACCACTGAGCCACGCCAGGTCTATAAACTGGTTTGGAAAAAACGCCTACGCAGGCGTAATCGGTGCAACGTCAATTGTGGTTGTGGTGCTGGCTATCTAATTTTACAAGAAAGCAGTAAACACAACATGATATTCCTACGATGTGCCCTCCTACGATACAGGCGCCATATCAGATTAACGTCTGTAATTCCAGTGTTGGCTCCGCTTTCATAGCAGTCTAATAAATATTACGTTGTATTCCTATGATTCAGCAAGCTATGTTGAAGCATTGCTTGACCCCGGAGGAATACATTAACGAAAGTACATATGTTAGTACTTATGACGAAGTTACAAATTACTTCGTCCACCAGAACGACGCAGTGTCCTCTTCATTTCTTACTCGGCTGGGCGATGGCCTCATGCTGACCGAGGATGATGCCAGATTGATTGACAGCCGCGTTGTAGACTAGGCTACGTAGGCCACATACTTCCAGGTAGTCTACCAATACGACAAACACCATCCACTGATGTTGGTCTACGTAGCACTATCCAGGCCTACCAGCCTCGACGGCCTATACCTCCCCAACGCGAAGGGTGGCTTCAGGTTCCGGCACGTCGCCAGCTCTGTCGACAGACAATTTGTCGACGAAATGACCGAGGCATCCACGAATTCCAACAGCTCTACTATACCACATACTTCACTACACATGGACCCCTCGTCACCAAGATCACGACCGGCCTATAACAAGTCATGACCACACCTGGTGCTCACTGATCACGGTGATGATGCCTTGTCCAAGAACTGCCAAGAACTTCTTGCACACATGCACACGGGTTCGTGAAACGTGCGTGCGTTCTCGGGACACGTATAAGCACTACATATCGGCTTACCGCTTCTGGTGTTGGTAATACCCACGTTGCCATTGGCAGCGTTACCCAATTTATACAAATTTATACAAATCTTTAGCGTCATTTTGTAACGTGTCGCTCAGTAAAAAAAAGTTACGCCACAGTCACCTACCCGCCGCATGCTTCGCATAACATCGACTCCCACGGTACGTGGGATCTGCCGAATTTTTTGATAATATAAATGAAAATTTGCATCGAGCAAGACAATGCACCAAAACAGCTCTAAACCTAAGAAGAATAACAATTATGTGTACAAATACATCCTGGACAATGCCACGAAAGAAATACGCAACCTGTTGAAAGTACTGTGGAGATGCAACATATTAAAGTTAAAAAGTGTTCACTTTGATACAGAGGAAAAGGCAAACATCTGAGCGCATGCTGTAAAACTGCTGTGGAGATTGCAATGTAATCCAAGAAACTTCCTTTCAAGTCAGATTTAATACATGCATTTGTATGATACTCACATTTAACTACAACCTGTGTGTATGACTAAAATACGTGAAAGCAGGTAAGTAAGCCATATTAGACGTAAACGACTAAAGAAGAATCGCTCAGTGTGCTTGAGACGCACAGACACAATCAGGGGTTCACATATGTCGTTAGTGTTTGATGAAATATAATGCCTACAGTGACACTAAGAGGAACAATATACATATACATAGTTTATTGCATTTTCATTGTGCATGTTCTGTAAGCCTGCTTTTTTTTTCTGTGAACCCCTAGCTTAGAACGGGTGAGCTAGTAGGTGAGTATTCATCACGAAAGAGTGGACATGCAGACACAGACACAGCGGAAGAGAACGAGACACCCGCCGTTTTCTCTGTGTCTGTGTGTTTGCATGACCACCCTTTTTTGTAGTGAATCCCTACAATTGCTATGAAGGTACTCAAAAGAAGTTTCAAATGCGCCCCATGTGTGAAGACTCACTGTGTAAAAGAGGTTAACCGACCTGATGGCCTCTGGTGTTCTCGCAAAGCTTGTATGCACTACTGTTCAGCTGCTCTTTATTTGTGTTAGCTATGTAGTCATCTCGCTTATTATCATTGCTTGCAGTGTGAAACAGACAGCAAGAGCTATTACAAAATGTTTAAGACCTGCTGTGTCGTTACAGGAGAAAGAAACAGAGTGGTCGGCTGCCACCTTCAAGCAAAAGAAGGTTAAGCTTCAAGGAACCAAGAAAAAGGGGTGCACTGCAATGGTGCACATCAAAGAGATTGAAATTTAACCAGAATTCCAGGTAAGCACAATTGCTTCTCTGGGATGCCGTGTCGATGGAAGGACGCATCCCAACATAAAACATAACGACTGTTTATTAGCGTAGTAGCAGCAGCGGTGCGAGCATAGCGACGCTGCGCTCAGTCGGGTAGCGAAGGAAAATGATGATTTCCGAGCTTGGCAGCTTGGTTTTAAACCCACCGTCGATGACGTAAGCCTCCGGTGACGCTGCGGTGGCGCTGTCCCTTATCGGAGACGTGGTGTAGCATGCAGCCGTGTCACGCTGGGCTAGCGAGTGACGAGGCGGAGGCTGCGCCGGTTTGTGCGCAGTGTGTCTCCACATCACCCCCCCCCCCGCGGAGTGCAGAGCCCTCAGGGTTTGTAGAAATCTGGGAGGCGTTCCAGACGTCCAGAGCGTGTAGTGACTGGAGCGGGCTGCGGCGTCGGCGGCGGCTGTGGATAGATGCTTGTGGAAGGAGATGTACTGCCCGGTTCGTGCGAGGCGATGTATGCGGGATTCAGCCGGTCAATCGAGACGCAGACGTCGTTCCCGTTCAGGCGCAGAGTGAAGTTTTTGTTGTCGCGATGGACGTCCAGGTAGGGTCCGCTGTAAGGTGGCTGGAAAGGCCTGCGGACGGTGTCATCACGGAGGAAAGCGTGCGTACACGATGCTAGCTCCTTGAACACGAAAGGTGTAGGCTTGCAATGGTGGGCTGCAGGTGACGGGCGTAAGGCAGCCATGGTGCGTCGGAGTCGGGCGACGAAGTCGGTGGGATCTGACGTCGCAGCGCTGGATGGCAGTGCAGCGAGGAATTCACCTGGGAGACGGAGTGGTTCCCCGTAGCCGAGCTCTGCTGGTGTAGCGTGGATGTCCGGCTTGAAGGTGGCGCGAAGACCGAGGATGACGGCTGGGATGGCCTCGAGCCAGGTTGAGTCCGGGTGGCACATAATGGCTGCTTTGAACTGTCGGTGGAAACGCTCGATCATTCCGTTGGCGCAGGGGTGGTAACTGGTGGTCCTCAAGCGTTCGAAACCGATGGTCAGCCCGAGTAGCCTGAAAAGGTGCGACTCGAACTGTCGTCCTTGGTCGGTGGTTACGCGGCGGGGGGCGCCGAAACGAGCGATCCAGCCGGTGAAGAAGGCCGAGGCGACGTCTTCCGCAGTGATTCCCTCGAGGGGCAAGGGCCGAGTTCCCTCAGATGAAACTTTGTGGCCGAGGAAGCGGACGACGGAAGCGCCTAGCGTACTTTTTTGGGTATTGACAAGTAGACCGTGGTCGTCGAGGCGTTGAAACAGCAGACGAAGGTGCCTGTGGTGCTCCTCGGCGTCCCGGGAAAATACCAATATGTCGTCAAGGTAAACGAAGCAGAAGTCGAGGCCGCGGACGACTTCGTCGATGAAGCGCTGAAAGGTTTGTCCAGCCTTCCTCAGGCCGAAGCTCATGAACGCAAACTCGAACAAGCCAAAGGGAGTGATGATTGCCGTTTTTGGGACGTCATCCTGATGGACGGGTATCTGTGTGTACGCCTTGACCAAGTCAAGCACGGAGAATACGTGGCAGCCATGAATGCGATGGGCGAAGTCCTGTATGTGGTGGACGGGGTACCTGTCCGGGATGGTGCAGTGCGTTGAGGGCACGGTAGTCCCCACAGGGCCGCCTGCCTTCGGTCTTCTTCGGAACGAGGTGAAGTGGCGAGGCCCATGGACTGTGAGAGCGGCGGGCGATTCCTTCGCGGAGCATGGCCTCGAACTCTGCTTTGGCTGTGCGCATGCGGTGCGGGGCAAGGTGACGGGCGCGGCAGAAAACGGTGGGGCCTGAAGTAGTCCGGATGTAGTGCACGGTGGTGTGCTGCGGATTGCGTGGCAGTCCACTGGGGCGCGTCAGTCCGGGAAATTCGGCGAGGATGGCATGGTACGGCGAATGATTGTCGACACTGAGTACCTTGATGCTTGGCTGTTGGGCGGTTGTTCGCTGGCGAGGTGTGGAATGTCCCGTTGTCGCGTCGATGAGGAGGTCGTTGCGGCAGTCGGGAAGGAGGTTGTAGTGGGCCAGAAAGTCTAAGCCGATGATTGGCTCGGCGACGTCGGCGATGACAAAGTTCCAGTGAAAGTCACGGCGTAAGTTAGCTGGATGTGCAGGCGGAGCGAGCCGTACGTCTTGATTGTTGAGCGGTTTGCCGCACTGAGCTCGAAAGACGTAGGCGGACGAGGACCTTGGAGATGGGATCGCGGGTAGCAGCACATGTCGGAACCGCTGTCTAGAAGGAACCGCTGCTTCGTGATTTGGTCGGTGACGAAGATGCGACGGCCTCCGGGTTGGCAGTTTGCGGCCGTCTCTACGAGCTGCCGTTGGCGTTTTCCGCATGCCCAGCGGAACAGGGTGGTCGACATTGGCGGGCTCTGTCCCCGAAGCGTCGGTGGTAGTAACAAGGGCCGTTGTTATCGGGCTGCCGCGACGAAGTGGTGTTACAGTCGCGGCTTTGCGAGTGGTGGCGCTGATGCATCGGAAGACGTTCACCCAAGCGTTGTTGAATGCAGGTGATCTGTCGATCGATGTCGTCGATACGGCGTGCAAGCTCTCCGGTGTTCAGCGGTGCAGCGACGGCCTTGGTGGTGGGCGACAACTGTGGCAAGGAGACCTCGATGACGCCATCGGCAATCTCCGCAAGTTCGTCGAGAGGTACCCCAACCTGAGCCTGCAGAATTGCCTGTACGTGCGGCGGTACCGTCGGCCAAAGCGCTCGCAAAGAAGGAATCCTGGTCTTGTATGTTGCCCGCGGCGCACGCTGTGGCGCAGAGCTGCGAAGGTTTGCGCTCGGCAAGCTCGGCGGACTGAAGTTGGCGTACCTTCTGTCTTCGGAGAGCGACAGGCGGCGGATAAGGGTATCTTCAGGTGTTTTCGTAGAGGTTGACCGTTGGTGGGTGGCAAGAAAATCCCGGACCTCGTGGCATGAACGTGCGTCCAGGTGGGCGACGGCGTAATTGTAGCGGTCCCGGTCTTGCGTGATGTGCGCCAGGAGAACGAGCCTCGACCTGGGCGAACCAGACCTCGGGCGAGTCCGCCCAAAACGGCGGAAGCCTGACAGCGATACGCCAGGTGTCGCATGAGGCAGCGTGAGGGAGCTCTGTGGGAGCTCTGACGTCTCAGCGGAGCCGGCAGGCCACGGCCTCGGTTGTGGAGGCGTTGCGAGAGTGCGGGGTCGCTGGTCTGCAGTTCCTGTGGAGCTGTTGCACCCGCTGCGCTGATCGGTGAGGCCTCTGGGTCGGCCATGGCGGTGCGGTCTGTTCGGTTTCTGGGTCACCAGATGTGGGTGCCGTGTCGATGGAAGGACGCATCCCAACGTAAAACATAACGTAATACGCATCCCAACGTTAACGACTGTTTATTAGCGTAGTAGCAGCAGCGGTGCGAGCATAGCGACGCTGTTCTCAGTCGGGTAGCGAAGGAAAATGATGACTTCCGAACTCGGCAACTTGGTTTTAAGCCCGCCGTCGATGACGTAAGCCTCCGGTGACGCTGCGGTGGCGCTGTCCCTTATCGGAGACGTGGTGTAGCATGCAGCCGTGTCACGCTGGGCTAGCGAGTGACGAGGCGGAGGCTGCGCCGGTTTGTGCGCAGTGTGTCGCCACTTCCATAACGGTCAAACAGATTTTTAGCACTCTTGATTATTTCGGCCTTATATGCATTTCGCAAGTTCATGCTTAGATGCCAACATTGTTTAGATGAGGGCTGTAACTGGTTCGCATTCTCCATGTACTACTTATCTTTCGAATGTAGAGAGCCTGAACGAGAACTATTAAAATGTACTGTGCCTGAGTAAAGAAGCAAAATATTTCATTGGACCCATACTTCACTATCTATAGCAAGACATTATTAACTGTCATTTTTGTGGATGCAATGCATCCAGGCGAAAGAAAATCATTTTGAAGTTACAGTAACTGAAACTCAGAGGAACAGTTTATTGTACTAGAGCGTTAATTATTATTTCAAAATTTAACGACAGAATTGACATAACTATATTACGATTGGTCCTGAGTGTCACTCTAATGCGATATCCTTAATACAAATGGAGTAATTGGTGAAATTTCCTTATTTTCACAAATACAGATTAATATTCTTTAAGGGTAGCTTAGATTTCGACCACTTGGCACAGACTGATCTTGTTTCTTCTCCTTATTTGTTAATTTGCATCATGTGGCCACCATATGTAAGGCCGATGGACAGAATGAACTATACATTAGCAACATGTGCTAGTGGTAAATTCCAAAGGCAGCACAGTTGTGTACGCACGGATGAACACAAAGCAGTAATATGAGTGAACAGTGAGAAACATGCATTTGTGTGATCTTTTTGATCTAGAAGAGTTGGATTCATCTTAAAAACACAGCGCTTATTGAAACATGGACAGAAGAAACATCAAACGAGGACGGGCGCTGACTGCCAACAAGGCTTTTATTGTGCGTGCACAAATATACAGCTTATGAAAGAAAGGAAGGGGAGGGGGGGGGAGAGATAGAGAGAGGGAGATGGATGCTGATGCACGAGGTACTAAAAACAGGCGTGTAGATAGTTAAGATTGCTGTAGGAAACTGTATTCCTTGTCAGACAGGCTGAGTGACGGGGCGATAACGCACACTGAGCCTTGGCGCATCGTCGTGAAAGTCTCGAAAATTTCTCGAGCGCGATTGTCATTGTACTTGCGTAGTACCTTGGTGTCTTGAAGCAGAGGTGCGCATCCGCATTTGGCACAGTGGATCGCAAGATTACTGCCGTGCTTATTCCTCACGTTGTTCGCATGTTCCCGCAGGCGGTCGTTTAGGCATCGTCCGGTCTGGCCGACATACGTCCCGCCGCAAGTGGTGGGAATTTCATACACTACACCACTTTGGCATTCCACTAGGGGCGACACGTGGTTCTTCCTGCAGGAATCGTGGTCACAGTGGGTTCCGTTCACACGTTTGCACAAAAAAGTTTTTTTTTGTCACTCTTGCATTTGTGCTTTGTACTTCTGTCTTCCCATATCAAGGATATCTACCATCTGACTGATACTTCTGTCACCCCAGAAGCCAGCACCGTACTCTAACATTTTTGGTCTTCATTTCTTTGCTTAGACGAACCTCTCGAACCAATGTTCAAAGTGGGAGCATCAGATTGCAAGAGAAGAGGTAATCTCCAGATTTGAAATGGCACTTCAAGAGGAGACAGAAGTAAAACCTGTTTTACGGATGAGGCGGTTTTATGAAGCATGAGTGATAAAGACAGCCACTGCAACCATGATGTCGATGCATGTTGTGCAGGCTATGCACAGTCTGTCAGTGCAGACTTATCAAAGAAGGTAATCGAGTTAGTGCAGCAAGGAGTCACATCAGTGAAAAGTATGGAAAGTTGCCTAAATTTTTATGTTAAAGAAGTCTTATTTGCAAATAAAGAGAGCCCACCAATCACATGCAGACAATTTTACCCTGCCAAAAGAGACTTGGAAAATCACATTGAAAGTGCAGTTCGTAAGGATCGGGTCAGTACTCTGGACGAAGAAAATTTTGCTCATTACGTGGAACAGTTAAAGAAGAAAATGCAAACAACGAGTATTTTCTTTCGTGCCCATCAGGAAGAGTGTCCAAATTTATCAAAATATAATGAGCAAGAAGACACAGATCTTGACAGTGACATTTTGGAGACAGTGGCAAACGAGTGCAAAACAACGTTGCTTCTCTGCATCCAAACAGATTTTATGAAGAACATCATGCACAAATATGGTGAGACTGTGGTATGCTTAGATGCAACGTACAAAACAACTGACTATGCCCTGCCTCTTTTTTATCGGTAGTCAAAACTCCAAGTGGTTACGTTATAGTTGGTGCTTTTGCTGTTCAATTTGAGACTGCTGACTCGATACAAGAAGCACTATAGGTATTTTCAACGCATGGAATCCAAACCTTAAACCAAAATTTTGGATGGTGGATTATAGCTAAGCAGAAATCAATGCACTGTATGCAGCATTTCTTTCCGGCCGCACTGTATTGTGTGATTTCCACCGCGAGCAAGCTTGGCACAGGTGGCTGTCAAAAAAATAAAACAGTGTCAGTGACAACAGTGCTATCAAGAAAATGTTACGGCAAGTAGCCTACAGCAAGAATGAGGCTGAATTGAAGCTGGTTAGACGAAAATTGGAGCAATCTTCTCATTGGACACAAAACCAGAAGCTGCAAACATATATATCTCAAAAGTGGCTTGCAGTGAAGGAAATGTGGGTTAAAATGTATAGAAATGACCTTCCGTTTCACACTAACAATGGAACGGAGTGAAAAATAAAGAAGTAAAAGCTTGCCTGGCAGGAAATAGTGGTCGTCGCAGTCTCCATGGACTCATTAGAATACTCACTGAGATGTTTTTTCGCGAGAATGAGACACACTTCTTGCGAACAAACATGAGCTTTTTCCCAAGCTACCGGCTCTATCATGACACTGTACCTGATTTTCTCCATGGTAGACCTGCTGTCATAAAGCACATTGTAGAACGACTGGCAAGAGCTGCTGACTACAGTGTGCTTGATGTGAAAGCTGGCACTGTAGAAGGCACATTCTTAGTCCGTTCTCCTAATCATGAAAACGGCTTCCTTGAAGTGAAGTTTAATGCTCCAAGCTGCACCTGTTTAGATTTTTTAAAGTGACAGCTACCATCCAAGCACTTTGCAGCAGTTTTTTTTGCTCATAGATGGCTCGAACTTTTCATGCCTGCCAAATGTATATAAGAATGGTCCACATATGAGAGCTCACACCACCACAAACTGCACGCAACCAGGAACAAGCAGCTGCTCATCACAGTTTGAAGTTTGTGCTGAGGCCACAGAGATTGATGAAAAAGAGGCACCACACCAACGCGGGCGACACATGCTGTCAGAAATAAGATCCCGAGGAGAGCAGATATTTTCTTCACTTTACTATGTGCAGGATGATGCAGTGTTGGAACATGTGTTAAACATATTCAATGAGAGCAAAGCTTTAGTGGACAAAAATATGGCAACATGTAGCGGAATAGCCATCAGAGGTTCACCAACAAAGGGGATGCTCGGGAATTAAAAGGTAAGGTCCAAAAAAAGAGCACCGGCAAAAAGAAAACAGGTTGCAAGTGGTCTCGCGAAGCAAGACACTGCAAAAGAGCACTGGGTGTGTCGTGGCCGAGTCGGCCAGAAAGCTGAGACCCTTCGCCAGGCTTATAAGGCACCTGTTTATACGTATAAGGCAGACTTATAAGGCACGTGTTAGACGTATAAGGCACCTTATAAGGCACATGGTCCCAGCATTGCCTCAAAATTAAGAAAGAAAGCATGAATTTGGAGCCTTTGAATAATTATTTAAGCTTTCCAAATACTGGTTTGAAGTAACATTGTTTTAGAAGATGTTTTTATATGTATAATATTTTAATTCACTGCAGCAGCTTGTGTGGAATATTGTGCAAGGTTGACAATGTTTATTTTTTTGTTAAGCATGAACAAAGGACTACAAGACACAAGGTGTTACAAAGGCAGGCTTCCCCGACTTTATTATTTTGAGGTTTGATACTGATATGTCATGTTTGCTGAATGTTGCTATTAGGCTATTATGCATGCTAGGTGTTGCTTTCATGTGTGTTATATTTTATTTCAGCGTGATAGCTTCAGTAATACGTTCTGGCAGGATAGTTGGTTCATTGCAATAAACTTTCTTAAACTGCGCGAGAAACGAGGACACAAGTAAAGAAACATTTAGAATACCACAAGTGACCATTGGGCAAGTAATCACAGTGCCACGTACGTAATCGAACATGATTTTTCTTTTTTAGTTTAAGCAGGAAACACATAAAAATAAATAGGTATACATCAATATAAGTAAAAAACAAAAGAAAAAAGGTGCTTCACAGTAGACCGGGAACCGAACCCATGTAATCACGCCTTGAACCTTCTTCATCAGCCCGCTACGCCAGCCTACTACGCAACCAGCACACTGGTCATGCCTATTCCCTAATTTAAATTCGGATGGAAATTCACGCCTACATGTGCAACCCTGTCCTCGACCTTGATGTAGTGCGTAAGCAACATAACAACAAATACTACGTTGCGGAACGCACTTATTTATCAGCTATTTGGGAGGCAAAGGAATCGTACTGTCACGATGACCTATCAAAAATGGTTGCCAAGCTAGACCAAGCAGCTAGGCCCTGCTGTACTTTTCCCTCGCCCATCGAACCGAAAGAAGGTATATGTTCGATTCCGGCTCGGACCCATGATTTTTATTATTCACATCCATGACGATTTTTGCTCGCCATCAACGACACCAACGCCGACAGCGCAATTGCTTCGACACCTGCTCATTTACGCTATCGCGTTCAAATGGTTGGTGTGTGCGATGAGGTCAGACTCGAAGGCACGGGGACCTAACCGAAGAGCGCAGCTGTAGAGAAATTTCGTGAGTTTGACTCGTTTGAGGCCTTTTTGTGCGAAAAACTCGGCGAAGGGATTACAAGTCAGTGCAATCGTGTGGCAGCAAGACAGTGTTCTTCCGGTTTTAAGAATAACTTCATAAGTGAATGGGACATTTACGTCCCACTCTTAGATGTAAAGGAATCGCTATCTTTTTTATGCAAATTATTTCATACTATCGGTAATGCGTTATTTGGATATTCTGCAAGCATATTTTCTTTTGTGCAAAAAGGGCTACTGTATTGAGAACATCGTTTTGATGAGTGCATACTGGGTTGCACTACGAAAAGAGAAAGTTGTGTGTATCCTGCACGATGCTTGTTGTCTCGTTTCCTCACCCCCAATCTAGCAAAACAATGACTTTTACCTTAAATATGCGTTGGTTATGTTACTTATGTAGTACTACAGTACCATTTTCAAGGAATATAAGTTACGTGCCATAACAGACAGCTGAGCTAGTTGGTATGCATTTATGCTGAAAGGACTGGGCGTGCAAACACGGACACAAGATAGAGGTCGAGGCACCATAAAGGCCGACTATCAACTCAAAAAGGCGCGCAACGGTGAAAAAAAAAATGTAGACACAAACACTTACCTGCGCATGACGAGCCAAGATGCGATACCTATCAATCTGGCACGCGTGGTGGTCTGTGTAAGAGACGTTTTCAGGCATTTGATATCTTCTTTATGCAAGTTAATTGACGGTTAGCATGCGCTATTGTCGATATGCCAGGCCTTAACCATTAGATACGTTTCTTAATTCCTGTGGCTTTACAAAACTGCGCATTCATCAAATTTCGGCGTGCATTTAGACTCTCGGCAATTGCATAAAGAAGATATCAAATGATTGAACAATTATTTCTTGCATAGACCACGACGCATGCCGGATTGATAGGTATCGCCTCTAGCTTGGGCATGCGCAGATAAGTTTTTGTGTCTACTTTCTTGTCCTCCGCTGTACGCTGCATTTTTTCAGTTATTGGTCGGCGTTTATGGTGTCTTGACCTCTTTCTTTTGTCCGTGCTTGCACGCCCAGTCTTTTTAAGAGGTTCCTTCTTATCATTCCTGAACAGAAACGGTAGGTAAAAAGTATTATTGAGCGATGTTCACTTAGGTTAAGCAGACGAGAACGGAAATCTGGGCGAGTTTGTAAGAATTCATCATAGAGCAGGTAGCGCAAAAATTACAGGGACACAAGAAAGCAACATAAACACGGGGACGAGCGCTACTTCAAACTGAAATTTATTCTCAGAATCCACGCCTATTTATAAACCAGCAGAGATCGTTACCCAAAAGGTACATCGTAATCCACAATGAATAGTATTACAACATCTTGATCGGCTCTTACAACAAAAATGATACAAGCAAAACATAACGTCTCCGTGTTTATGTTGCTTTCTTGTGTCGCCGTAATTTTTGCGCTACCTGCTCTATGATGAATTCTTACAAACTCGCCCAGATTTGCGTTCTCGTAAGCCTAATTTCTAGTACACAGGGTTCTTTTTAGGGGCGAAGCTCCTTAAGCCTTGGGTCGTGCGTCCCCGATGGATGTAGTAGCCCCCTCTCATTTATTTCGTGGATTGTCCGCTAGATGGCGGTACTTGTATATGATGAAAACACGGCTCAAGGCCGGCTAGATAACTGAGGACGACGAAGTGGGAACCTCGTGCAGCTACCACGCTTTCTCTGAGGAATACGACGCTCGGGTCTTCGGTTCTTCGGACTTCAACGCCTGATGCTCACCACCTCTTCACGAAGCGGTTCTGCCAGTCCGATCCCGTAACCCGTTCCTGCAGTGGATACTCCTGTCCACCGCTACAGTCGCCGACTGCGAGGCCTTAGTCCCGAGGCCATCCCTCTGGAACTTCTCCAGCCAAGCCCTACATCAGGAGAAATGGCCACCGCCGGCGCTTCACAGGTGACTGTTGAGCAGCCGATGCGAGATGCGAGATGTTATAAAACTATACTTGTAGTATGATGAAATATGATGAAAAGATGTGATGTTATGAAAATATGAATGATGTCATATATCGTCGTACAAGAAAGGTCTCGTCAAGAAACGTAACGTCCACGAGTGGCTCAAACACCTCATTCTCCGTTGTACAAGTACCTCAAAATCATAATTGATTGGAGCCGCCTCACGAACTTGCAAGACTATGGCGACGGCGTGTTTACTTTAGTGGGGTCAATTACTCGTACTCACGGTTTACCGATGATGCCCTCCGGAGCTTCGCCCCACTCATCATCATTCACCCCGTGGATATGCTGTAATTTTTATGTTCTAACTTAGTTATCTTGAATCCCGCCAATCTTTCATCATTGATCGCAATCTACATTTGCCGCGCAAGAACGACATTTTGGTATGCGAAGGCATCGCTATGTCTGCCGGAAGTTCAAGTTTTGTGTGGTATTTTGCGTCCGTCGGCGGGTCACTCAAAAAGATTCTGCCGTCTTTTAAAAGCAGAGTTGTGGCACCAAGTTCGTTTCTTCAAGGAACGCTTGGTTGTTGCCTGCAAACTAGACGACCAGGATAGGAGCTCGCAGAAGAATTATGAAAGTTGGCTCAAGGCGGCACATCAAACTGCTGAGTGGTTGTGGTGCCATGTGCGGCGTGGTCTGCCTTCGAAGAGGAAGCCTGGTGGGACATTGGGTTCCTATCTGAACCTGAGTAACCAACCTCTTCCATCGGATAAGGAAAAGTTGCTGCGTTCCGGCCCCAAGTTCTGCTTGCCATCGCGCCTGCCTCCAGTGAACTTGTTGTCTTTGTCACGGAAGGTCGCGGCTTATGTGCCTGAGGAATCCAAGGGGACATGTGTTGGTGAATGCGTGAGTGTGGTTTCAAGGTTCGGTCTTCAGTCATCGCGCACTGGGAACACAGGTGTCTTAGTGGATTTCCTGGCTGCTTCTGGCCTCACTGCCGTCGTTTCAGACAAAGAGGGTTTCATCGTCATCATGGAAAAGGGTACCTTCTTCGAAAAAGGAGCTTCGGCCGTGGACAAAAACTTCCACAGGGTGCGTGACGAGCAAACCAAGGTGAGAGCTCGTGCTGTGGAACTGCTCAAAAAAAGTCACAGTTTCGCCGCAAGGGCGAAGCAGTGAAAGCGATAGCAAGAAACTAATACTATACGAAGTGAGGCTCGCTAATGAATACTCTCAGTTTGAACAGCGTTCCTGTTGGAAAGGCGGCCGAAGCAGCGAAGGAAACTAGCGTGCTTCAAGTGTCGAGCTCTGACACTTGATAGTTCGCGCTCATCTTCTGTTTGTTCGTTTAGCGGCGTCCCTTGAGCTCGAGTGACTTTCGTACGCTCCGTAAAATGAGCGCGGACATCACGGAAAAAGCTCGAAACATCCCTTTTCCCCTCACCACGAGAAAGCCGCGCGAGCAGACAGCGGAAGGGCAAGGTTCTCCCTGCGCAAATATACGAAGAAGCGAGCGAGCTCGCCGACGACTTTTAAATCCGCCCGTCGCGCTCGTCGCGCCATCTCGCTGGTAATGAAGAAACGCTTATATGCGCCTGCCGTCTCTGAGTCCTGCCAGCGGTAAAGGGTATGTATATAACGCTCACCGTTAGCTACCTGAAGGTTCTGCGTTTTCTGGCGTAGTGGATAGCGTCACGCGCTGCGGAACGAGAGGTCGCTGGTTCGATTCCGCGCTTCGGAAGCATTCTTCTGAATTATTTTTCTTTGGGACTTTGATATATATATACATACTTATACATATACGGTGCATGACGGCGGCGAAGGCGACGGCAAAATCCAGCCGAGACTGTCCATATCATTGCTATCGCAATAAAACTTTCACTTGACAAATTAGCGACTGGTGTGAAACAAAGCAAATGCCTGTTGAAGGAGGTGTTTTTTAGCGCTAAATCGCACAAGCCGGAGGTTCCGTTCCGATCAATAGTCTCAGAGAGGAACACTTGGTTGTTTATGGTGTCGGGGTATCTTCAGACACATTTAGATTCGTTGCATGTTAATGATCCGTTTTTCGTTTCGTGTTCCGCTTCTGTTGTAGATTTCTTGTGCAAAGAAAATCCGGTGGGTTGCGGTGCGTTTAACGTTGATGTCGAGAACATGTATTATTCAAATGCCCCAGGACGCCCTCATGCAGAGTGTAAGAGTGTATTTGTGCAGACAATGACGAGGTCGCCTTTATGACCAGATGTGGTGTTTCGGCTGAGGGTTTCTTAGAGTTGTTAAGTTTTTATTTCCGCTCCGCGATGATTTACTTGGAAGGCGGTGTGTATGCACAACGGTCCGGCGTGTGTATAGGGTGTCGTGTGGCGCCGGTCCTGAGTCACGTATTTTTGGCTAAGGTGGACAGAGCCATTAAGAGCCAGCTTTGTGTCGTGACCCATAAAATCATGAGGTACGTGGATGACTACCTCATTTTCGTTCATGCGCCAAATTTCGCCCACCAGGTAGTTGAGGTGCTTAAGGTGTTCAACGAGCATGGCCAAGGTTTATGTTTCTGGGTTGAGACACCAAAAGCCAATGTAATTCAGTTCCTGGAATTGCGCATAACGTTGGGGGGCTCGTATGTATGCTGGCAATACATGCTTCGTTCTGCGAAAGCCCTTCTCAGCTTCAATTCCTCCCATTCGAAGCTTATCAAACAAGGTATCGCTTTTTCTTGCATACACTCAGCATTGAAGAAATCCTGTGTACATTTGATAGCACAGAGTGTGAATAGGCAGGTCAGCAAGCTTCGGAAAGCTGGGTACCCAGAAGCTGTCATTACTGCTGCCAGCTTCAAATGTTTAAAGGCCGTAAAAGCAGGAGCAGTGTGTGCACCAAAGGTACGTACGTTAGGCAAAAAAACATTTCGCGGTCATACCGTAGATCCATGGGCTATCTCATCGCGTGAAAAAGGTGGCGTCGCGTCATGATGTTGACATTGTTTTCACCGCTAAAAACGAGGTGGGCGCCATTTGTCCAAGATTGCAGAGGCGCATGTGCAGTAAGCAGGACCCCAAAAGGGCTAGTTGTACCATTACGCACGGTATGCGTTTTGTTTCTTGCACCTGCAATGTTGTTTATTGCGTTCCTTTTTCATGCGGACGTAAATACATTGGCCAGACGGGCAGGTGTTTGAACATTAGGCTCAGAGAGAATTTCAGCTCTCTCAAAGGTTCACCATACTCGCATCTCGCGATGCATTGTCGGCAGTGCGGCTGTCAGCCGCTTTTAAATGACACTACAGTGGTGTACAGAAACCGTAATAAGGTGTCCAGAGAGATCGTGGAAGCGTTTTTGATTAAAAAAAAACAATCTCGACTGTGTCAGCCAGCCTTCCTTGAGCCTACACCCTCGTGAGTCAGTGTTCCTTACAGCTAACCTGGCACCTACCCTTTCCTCGCGATAAAAGTCTCCAGTTTGAGCACGCGTACTCGAATCGCTCGCGTTCAATTTTTAGCTTATCTTGGCTGCGTTACATTTTGCTTGTATCATTTTTGCTGTAAGAGCCGATCAAGATGTTGTGATACTATTCATTGTAGTTTAGGATGTACGTTCTTGGGTGACGATGTGCTGTTTTGATCTCTGCTGGTTTATAAATAGGCGTGGATTCTGAGAATAAATTTCAGTTAGCGCTCGTCTCCGTGTTTATGTCGCTTTCTTGTGTCCCCGTAATTTTTGCGCTACCTGCTCTATGATGAATAGGTTAAGCAGTCAACGTCGCTTAAGCCTTAAGACGCTGTGATTAGCTACCTGTATGTAGTTGACGTCCAGGCGGCAGGCTTCTAGCATGGTGGTGGCCGTAGAGCCGGTGACATGACGTGACGTCTTGAGCGTGTACACAGCCTTCTGGAGGTAGGCAAGGAAGATCTCGACCAGGGCCTTCAGCACGGTGCTGTACGCACCGTCGTAAACCACCAGCAGCACGCTGGCCGATCCGAGCACCAGGTTGAGCACAATCAGAAGCGGTATGCTCCGTATGTCCACCATGTACATCATGTCCATGTTGCGGATAATCACAAACACGAGGATCAGTATTCCTTGCCCCCAGATGCGCAGGGCACCCTTGCTTATAAGCCGCTTCTCTTGTGGCAGAGGCCGGAAGCTGCGCGACGTCTCAAAGTGACGTGCCTTGCCCATGAGCTTTTTGAACTTCTTCGCATTGAGAGAGAGCGAGAGGACGCTTAGGAAAGTCTTGGTTACCACCGTGCAGTGGAGGACAACATAGAGCGTGTTCAAGAACATCTTGCGCATGCCGAAGCTGAAGAGGAGAGTCCAAAAGATGAGGCCGGACTCGATGATGAACAAGGTTGACAGGCATAGGGCTGAGTACCAGGTGTAAGGACGAGTCAGCGTTCTTTTCAAAGGTGCGCGACCGGGGGAGTTCGTTGCATCTTGGATGAACCAAGCGCCGGACCACCGGAGGATGCGTGTCGAGCGTCGAAACCTATTTTCAGCAAAACTCATGGTCGAGAGCTGGCCAACTTCTACGACAGGAACGCTCTAATTGCTACAAACGCGATCGCCAACTGAAGCGCTCAGTTAACTTAGAGTATGGAGTTTTTCACTGCCAGAGATGTATCCTTTCTTTTTTTTTCTGAAGCGCTCGTTCTACTCGGTGCGTCACAAATCAGATTGAGAAATGCAGACAAGTTTATCAACGTGAATAGTGAATATCCAGGCACTAAGAGCGCTAGGCAGCCGGCAGCGGCACTGTGCTTCGAATAGTGACTGGAAGATATGCCCATCAGCGCAAGGTTGGTTGCTGCCAGTGTGCGTCAAGGCCAACCTCTTCTTTTAATAGTCGCATCTACTATGAACATTGAGGCGAACGGCAACAATAGCTGCGTCAAACACAAGCGCAGATTGAGCTGACGCCGTCATATATATCACTCTTGCAGATACCATCTGGTCGCCTGTGCTTTCTCAGTGTTTGATTTGTTCGTACGCCTAATTCGACCGCAAGCGCAAACGCCCACGGATAGGTACAGAATTATCTTGTGGAGCCGTTGGCCAATGCTGTTTGCCCGTAAGGTGATAAGAGCATAATTGCTTTGGCAGGGCATGAGTGTCTTTGTCCCACACGCCAGCGCTAATTAACGACCGCTACTTCCGCTATTACAACTAATGCGGCACTCAGTTTGTAACCTTCGACAATGCACCGATCCGCAAGCGTGCACCGGTGACACGAATTATGCACGCTGGCGGAGCTGATACATCTTGTTTCTGTGCTGACGTACAGGGACAGGCGCATTATCGTGTTGCAGCAAGGATCTCGTGAGTATAATTTCGAGATATAGCGACCGCTGTTTTGTTCGCACAGCATGCATTTACATGTTTACTGCCACGTGAAACCACACGGCGTATAGCCGCGGCGGCAGTATTAAAAACGACAGTCTTTCTTGGGATACTGGAACGCAGAAATTTTGGTCTGTCTGTCTGTCACACGATTCAGCCACCCGGCCAAACTTTAAGCATTTGCTGAACGCCCAGCCATCTTGAACTGGCACACCTCAATAAATCCTACCTACAACATCGTATCCAGAGAGTCGACAGAAACCAGGATCTCTCTAGTCCTCTCGTCGTGTCTACAGTTGTGCCACAAGGCAGCATCTTGGGCCCATTCCTTTTTAATCTCTATATTAATGATATTATCAACATACACTATTAAAAAAAAGAGAGTCAAAAGGGAGTCACGTCTGCTTGACTCTCTTTGTGGCAGCCGATGACCACCTTTTTTTCTAAGGGGAGTCACAATGCTCTGGTTGACGCTCCTGAATGAAATAGATGACTCCCTTGCTCCAAGGGAGTCAGTGATGGTTCTGCATATACAGGGTGGGGTTTTTTTTTTTAAAGAAAGCTTCACTGGCTGCGACCAAGATACAGCTCGCTGCTTTGGCTTGTGGTATACCGAAAAATTTTGGTTAGAATATATAGCATGCAACGTTGCTTGTTGGGCGAGTTGGAACGAGTCAGTCATAGCGTAGTTTAGCGCAAAAAACAGGCAACAGACGAGTGAGAGGCGAGTGTCCTTGTCCTCTCACTCGTCTGTTGCCTGTTTTTTGCGCTAAACTACGCTATATAGCATGCGATCGTAAAATGTGGAATTACGCACGTATTGTGTTATGGCTTCAGTTACGATAATGCTGAAACAGCGCGACGAAAACGTCTACAAGTAAACAGGGTTCTTAAAAAATCTTGCTCCCAAGCGATACATTGAGAGTTATGACAACGTTTGCAAACGGCAGCGCTGACAAATTTGCGAATCTTTGCATGTTTGCAAGCGAGGTTTGTAGATTCCTACGACAGCATGTATGGCAGAAAACATACGCTTATTAGTGAAATGAACGTGCATGGTGTTGAACGCACTGGCGATCGGGAACACATCTAACTCGACGGCCGTAAAAACATGTGCCGCAAAGCTGGCATGATAACAGCGCAGACCGGTTATCAAGGCGACGCTTTACCGCGTCTCCTAAAGAGCGACAATACTACCAGAATTATAGCGCGCGTTGTCATCATTTCTGCCCGCCACAGCTAAACTATATCTGCACGATAATCCGCCCGGGCCACCAAATCGATCAGCAAACGTTGAGCACTAGAACGCACACACGGCCTCACCGCACTCTCCCTAGCCCCTAGAGCAGAGGATGCACGCTCACTTGCGCCCCCTCCCACCCCAGGCAGCACAGCACATTGGTCCAATATTGTTTATACGTTGGCAAACGATGGCCCAATGATGGCCCATACAAACCACTATAAAACCAATGTTGGCAAGCCAGCCTACAAGGATGCCAATAATGGTCCATCTTTGCCAGCCAACTACAATATGGTCGTGCTATTCTTTGAGGTTGGCAACAACGGCCCATGGTTCCCGATGTAAACACGATATTGGCAGAACCAGGCCGTATGGATGGCATATTGGGCCAGCTTATCCATTGGTAAAACAATATTGGTTAAGTAATGGCAGTAGATCGGATATGTTTCCAGTCAATCTGACTGTTAAACAATATTGGACGGCCATGCTACGCGCCGGACAATTGTCCCAGAGTTACACGTTTCGCTCCAATGTCTTAAACACTGGCAAGCATATGCATGATTAATCGGCAAGAATGTTTTTTTTCCCCTTTTACCATCACTGAGGGAAGGTTAGCCCGAATCGAGCCACCACCTGCATGCACGCTTATGAAAATCAATTTGTCCGGCATCCAGCGCACCTCAAAGAAGATTTCTGGTTACTTATCACCATAGGCGCGCGCAGGGTTCCCCATTAGGGGGGCAAAGGTTCGTCGCAGCGCCCCCCACCCTACTAAGAGGTTCGTTCGAATTAACCGGGTTGCGGACAGGTATGGCCCAATTAACGAGAGTGATGCCGTTAAACAATAAACATGCTTGCAGGGACCAGAGAACGCGTCCTAATTATCCGACTTTCCGAATTAATAAGTGTGGAATTAACGAGCTTTTACTGTATAAAGATGGCAAAAACAGTCCATCGTTGTCAGCCAGCAAATAAAACTGCAAATTCCAGTCTATATAAAGGGAACAATGGCGCACACAGGGTCTTGATTTTTAGGTTGGCATTTAGTGTGGCACAAAATATATGCGAAATAGTTGGACAAAATTCGTTTTACAGATGTTGAGCAATGTAAAATAAGTACCAAGTTCTCAACTGAGTTTTGCGCGCTGTGGGAAATACATCTATGAGAAAGGAAACACAAAACAAAATCTCACTTTGCAATGCTTGTTGAAAGTTAAAGTTAATTGTGTGATACAGCCAGCGTATACATCGCAACTGTATAAAAACAACCAAAAAGCCCTACTTTTACATTGATTGAAGCTGTACATAGCGTTGACGAGTTAATGGAGTAGAATAGAAGTCATCTGCTTCGCAATGGGCCTCTGCGCTGGTGCGCCTTCTGCGCACCGCACACGCACCGAAATTATTCTCACGGCTTTATTAGCGGCAAACAATCAAAACATTTCATGTGACTTCAACCACGCTGTGTATTTTCGTGTTTGCTACACGACTGGTTGGATTACATGATTATAACTTCTTTGTGTGCGCGCTAAGACGTGCTGTCCAGACTACGGTATCGCCCGCGGAATCTTTAAATGATCGATGAGTTATGTTTGCACTTTCACGCTTCACACAACCGACGTGTTCACTTTGAATAAATGTTCTCGGTGATCGGGAGGCCGGAGAAGCAGCGCGGCGCCATGTTTTGCTCCGGAATTGCACGTCCTCTCCTCGCGGCAGTGGGGCAGCGCGGTGGTCGCTGGTCATAAAACACTTGTCACTTGACGGCTGCTCCGCCCACGACGGTTCGCTTTCAATGCCTTTGAAAACGAGGGGGGGGTGGGTGAGGGAGATGGCGGGAGACGACGGCACCTCGGAAGATGCGTACGCGTTTCGGCCCCTTCTGGCCGGCGGCTATTCTTCGTCAGTCAGTGGCGGTTACTTTCCCTCGTTCGGGCTCCCAGCATAGAGTCATCGGGAAAAAACGGAGTCGGATACCGAGACAGGATGCCACGATTCTACGGATACCGAGATTCGACGGCGATGCCACAGTGAGAAGGCAGCTGCCCTGTTCTTCATCGGACCTGACTGTTTTGACTTTTGAAGAGCGATCCGCAGATGAGCGCCGATGTGTTCTGACAACTCGCAAACTTTCCGCCGGATTTTTGTGTTCGTATCGCGTTCAGTAAGTCGTTTTTCTCCTTCGTCGCATGTTACTTTCCGTGTTGTTCGCAAGTGAAATGTGTGCTGCGTTTATTATTGTCTACATTACCGCGTAAGTTTTTTTTAAATTTGCTAGTTTGTGAATACCGATGTGGGGGGCTTTATTGTGCGCTTCGAAGTAAGTTGGTTAAGTTCTCGCCCTCAGCGATGTTGTCAGCATTTGCCTGTGCTATTTTGTTCTTTTCTCGCGTTGTAGTGCGTCAGCTTAACACCCTTTTTTCATTTGCCCTTCGCCGCTGGATTCGCGCAAAGAAATGATGGATTTGTAACACACAAATTTTATTAGTTGTGAAGTTGTCGCAGACTTTCAAGCTCTTGCCGCAGTCACCTTTTAATTAATAAATAGGCGATGAACTTTCTGGTAGTTCAAGATGGTTATAGATCTCGGCTGTATCGAATGTCTGTTCACGTGTACATGTTCATTTATTTCATTTTCTATCACGCTTCGCTTTTCACTGACTTCCTTTTGAACCTTCGGTGAACTGGCAAATTAAATAAGCGCTAACACCTAGGGAGGCGTGTGTGTTTGTGAGTGGTCCCGTTTCCCCGATTTCTAATATAAGGACGTTATTGAAGGTAATTAGTGTAGGTTCTGTGCAGCTGTTATCTGCCAGCAAGCGGTCAGCAGAACAAAGCGCGAAATGCGAAATTATTTTCAACACTTGCAGTATCTTTGCCATATGTATACATGCAGAATAAACTTGTGTGTACTCTCAGCTTTTGTACGCTGATTATCGTTGCTGCTTGCCTAAAAGCAAAAGCGTGGGCAACATACATTTATTTACGTGCACAAAAATCTACCTCACGTTAAACTACACATTCAGTGGAAAATGTTTTCATTTCCAGCGTTAAACGCTGGAAATAAAAGAACGATGGTGCAGCCAACGATAAAAGCTGGCAAAAAATATTGGAGCTGCCAATATTTATACAATGTTGGCGATACGTACGACGAACAATGTTGGCTACAGCCATCCTTGCCATTATTGGCGATATGTTGGACGGACAATGTTGGCTACAGCCATCCTTGCCATTATTGGAAAATCATTGGCATCCAATATTGGACCAATGCACATTTAGGTGTAGCAAACCCCCAAAAGCCAACGCAGGACCAATATTTCTGCCAATGTTTACCAACATTGTTCCGAGATTGGTCCAATGCCGGCGTGCTGCCTGGGACCGTACAGCCCTTACAGACACACACACAGGGCCCGCTTCGCCTCCTCCACCCTGATATTATTCAATAGAGCATTAACTATGCACGGATGTGTGTTCTATAGCACAAAAACAAAACCGAAACCATTTAGGCGTACGTGGAGGCTACTTTAATCCAAAGCCGAAGCCATCAATACGAGACAGCCATTTTGGCGTCGTTAGACGGCATTGTTTGTGATCCGTCTCGTTGTGGTCGTTCTTTAGTCTGCCAGAATAATCTGTGTCGTCAGGCGTGATTGCAAGTGATCGTTTTGCGTGACTTTCTTCGTGCTATGCATTCGTGGCGTAGTATCGTATCGTCGGCTCGCTCTTGCCGTGACTGGCTGAAGCAGTGTCACTCAGTGTTTGGGAAGAGCAGCATCCAAACGGAGAAGTCCCTGCAGTAAGCTTCGTTTCGTCGTAAACTTGCCTGAGCAAGATGGCAGCGCATGACGGATCCCAGTGGCACTGACAGACGAAGCCCGTGGACGACGCTCCTACGGTCGTTATAGATTTCAGGTGAGTTCTGCCGGCTTCCTACAACTCTTTTATTCGCTTCACACGTAGCTTTGCCACTTGTCTTTCTGATGTTCCAGTTGCACGGATTTTGCTATCGTGTTTCAATGGCTTGGCAACGACGAAAACCGCACTGGACTATCCAGTAGCGGGTAAAACGGAGTGGTGCGCGCCAATATCGAGTTTCCTTATTCCATACATGCCAGAAAAACATGAAATTGCGAGTTGAAATCTCGGTTGCAAGTCGAGTGTGGTGACACATAGAGCAACGTTGCACCGATATATATTTGAAGGGTAAGTAAGCTCAGCTGATCAAAATCAATCTAATAGCGGGTAAAACGGAGTGGTGCGCGCCAATATCGAGTTTCCTTATTCCATACATGCCAGAAAAACATGAAATTGCGAGTTGAAATCTCGGTTGCAAGTCGAGTGTGGTGACACATAGAGCAACGTTGCACCGATATATATTTGAAGGGTAAGTAAGCTCAGCTGATCAAAATCAATCTAATGCACCCGGCCCCAACATAGCGTGATTTTCAGGAAAGTTTATTTTAGTAGAGAAATGTTTAGGGGTAAAATAGACTTCAAATCTTTCCGAAAAAACTTGTGAAATTAGAGAAAATATACGATTTGGGGCATGTTTGACCGTATTTTTCCTACTGATGCGGTCCAAGTAAAAAACCTCGTCATGCGGCGTTTGATAGAATACTTCATTGTTAAGTAATGAAGAAAGTCTAATCAAATAATTTTTTGTTTTAAGGAAGAAAATAATTTTTGAATTTGGCCCTCCGAACGCGCAGTGCATTTCATTTTGTTGTCACTTCGCCGCAAAGCTCGTGGTCGCCCTTGCAGCTGACACTCGTCACAGGCAGCGGCCAGATGCGAGATGTATGTCAGTGGCTCGTGAGTGGTCGAAAGTCTTGTCACGTTGATGTCAGGGCGACGAGTAATGAATTCGCGTTACAATGTGAGCTTCCTTGGCGCGGCCAATGGGAAGTATGGACGCCCGAGAGCAGCCTATGGCATCGTTGGCACAATGTCTTAGAGGGCCGTCTGTACAACACTTATACCCTGAGAAACAAGTGTATACAGTGTGCATTATTTCTTTCAGTATGTGTATGCTAGTTGTGCAGACGTCCCTCTAGCACATTGTGCCAACGACTCCACAGGCTGCTCTCGGGCGTCCATACTTCCCATCGGGCCCGCCTAGCAAGTTCACATTGTAACGCAAATTTATTACTCGTCGCCCTGACAGCGCGACAAGACTTTATAGAGGAGTCTCAGAACAATTGCCGCTCGCGTAAAACAACAAAAATGTTTATTCTAGAAGAAAGTAAGCCATGCAACACGGAAACAGAAGAGATGCGGACAGCTCAAACGCTAGCGTTTGGTTTGTCTTTTCTTTCTCTTTCACGTCTGCATGCCTACATCCTACAATGAATTCCTATAAACAAACTGAAATTTCTGTGATTCGTAAAATTATTCTCTGGATCGGTTTTAAACACTTCATGCCATTTCATACATGTTCATATTGTAATGACAACCTCCTGTTTGATCAATAAGCACCTAAACTATAGGCACAACATCCTGAGAATAATGCGTAGTCCTTAGCCACGTCTCCACCATTGTTAAGCATTATATATATATATATATATATATATATTATATATATATATATATAATATATATATATATATATATGTGCGTGTGTGTGTGTGTGTGTCATTCTATGCCAAGTGTCCCAGACGTGGCGCTCGCACATCGCAGATTTTGCTGATAAAATTTGTGCCTTTTTCCTGTGCCACAAGGAGTTTTGTGGCAAAGCACTTTTGCTCGAAAAAAATTTTGACAATCATGGCGCCCCCTCGAAATTCGCTTCTATTTATTAAACTGTACCTAATAAAAAATGTGTATAAAATCTATTTTTGTGTGTTGAGCTACGAAACCGCGCTTGCGCTATCGCAGAGGTTCTGTTTAGTTGTCCCATTCATTATTTCCGAATTTTGTGTTTCACTACTAGCTACGTAGCTTCAAAAACTACAAAAATCTTCAAAGTTCGTGAATTTTTCTTGAGCTATCTGGAACTCACCCTAACCAATATTAATAATAGCCTGATTTCCAGGAAATTGTATTTTAGTACAGAAATGTTTAGGGGTAAAATAAGACTTCAAATCTTTCCGAAAAAAATTGTGATATTAGAGAAAATGTACGATTTGTCGCATGTTTGACCGTATTTTTCATACCGATGCGGTCCAAGTAAAAATCCTCGTCATATGGCGTTTGATAGAAGACTTCATCGTGAAGTAATGAAGAAAGTCTAATCAAATCATTTTTTTGTGTTTTAAGGAAGAAAATAATTTTTGAATTTGGCCCTCCGAACGCGCAGTGCATTTCATTTTGTTGCCACTTCGCCGCAAAGCACGTGGTCGCCCTTACAGCTGACACTCGTCACAGGCAGCGGCCAGATGCGAGATGTATGTCAGTGGCTCGTGAGTGGTCGAAAGTCTTGTCGCGCTGTCAGGGCGACGAGTAATAAATTTGCGTTACAATGTGAACTTGCTAGGCGGGCCCGATGGGAAGTATGGACGCCCGAGAGCAGCCTGTGGAGTCGTTGGCACAATGTGCTAGAGGGACGTCTGCACAACTAGCATACACATACTGAAAGAAATAATGCACACTGTATACACTTGTTTCTCAGGGTATAAGTGTTGTACAGACGGCCCTCTAAGACATTGTGCCAACGATGCCATAGCTGCTCTCGGGCGTCCATACTTCCCTTGGCCGCGCCAAGGAAGCTCACATTGTAACGCGAATTCATTACTCGTCGCCCTGACATCACGTGACAAGACTTTCGACCACTCACGAGCCACTGACATACATCTCGCATCTGGCCGCTGCCTGTGACGAGTGTCAGCTGCAAGGGCGACCACGAGCTTTGCGGCGAAGTGACAACAAAATGAATGCACTGCGCGTTCGGAGGGCCAAATTCAAAAATTATTTTCTTCCTTAAACAAAAAATTATTTGATTAGACTTTCTTCATTACTTCACGAATGAAGTCTTCTATCACACGCCATATGACGAGGATTTTTACTTGGACCGCATCGGTATGAAAAATACGGTCAAACATGCGACAAATCGTACATTTTCTCTAATATCACAATTTTTTTCGGAAAGATTTGAAGTCTTATTTTACCCCTAAACATTTCTGTACTAAAATACAATTTCCTGGAAATCAGGCTATTATTAATATTGGTTAGGGTGAGTTCCAGATAGCTCAAGAAAAATTCACGAACTTTGAAGATTTTTGTAGTTTTTGAAGCTACGTAGCTAGTAGTGAAACACAAAAATTCGGAAATAATGAATGGGACAACTAAACAGAACCTCTGCGATAGCGCAAGCGCGGTTTCGTAGCTCAACACACAAAAATAGATTTTATACACATTTTTCTATTAGGTACAGTTTAATAAATAGAAGCGAATTTCGAGGGGGCGCCATGATTGTCAAAATTTTTTTCGAGCAAAAGTGCTTTGCCACAAAACTCCTTGTGGCACAGGAAAAAGGCACAAATTTTATCAGCAAAATCTGCGATGTGCGAGCGCCACGTCTGGGACACTTGGCATAGAATGACACACACACACACACGCACGCATATAATATATATATATATATAATATATATATATATATATATATATATATATATATTAATGCTTAACAATGTGGAGACGTGGCTAAGGACTACGCATTATTCTCAGGATGTTGTGCCTATATTAGGTGCTTATTGATCAAACGGAGGTTGTCATTACAATATGAACATGTATGAAATGGCATGAAGTGTTTAAAACCGATCCAGAGAATAATTTTACGAATCACAGAAATTTCAGTTTGTTTATAGGAATTCATTGTAGGATGTAGGCATGCAGACGTGAAAGAGAAAAGACACAGACAAACCAAACGCTAGCGTTTGAGCTGTCCGCATCTCTTCTGTTTCCGTGTTGCATGGCTTACTTTCTTCTAGAATAAACATTTTTTGTTGTTTTACGCGGCGGCAATTGTTCTGAGACTCCTCTATATAAACTTCGAGTAGTATTTTATTTCCCCCAGAGGAATCGAGTGCACCACTGTAAAGTTGCTACAAAAACTTGTTGCGGCTGTCATGCATCCACCACAGTGTTCCTGTTTGAGTAAACCCGGTGGAAGTGCCTTGTTGAGTAACAAGAGGTAGCGGCACCAACTTTCGTCGATTGTCAGATAAAAACCCTAATGGTGTTCGCTCTGATTTGAAGTTCTTTGAAATTCTTGATCAATCTCTATAAAACTTGTTTAGTTTATGTGTATTTGTACGCTGATTTTGAAAATGCAAATATTTTTTTACTATTATATGTCGCGTTAAGTATATCAAACATTTCATGTGCCATGTTATGCCTGCACGAGTTACAAACCTGAACGAGTTACAAATTAAGCATATCACAATAATATGAAACGGGAACTGTATGCAACATAACCAGAATGCATGTTCTAAACCCACTTAACAATAGTTATAGTATGCTGAACATTGACCAGTAAGTGTATGTTTAGCTGGTGATTCGCTCACGAGAGTTCAATATTACGTAACTTTTAACTCAAATGGGTTTAAAACGCGGGTTCGTATGTGGGCTAGTGGGTTCATGAACATTATGCCAGAACACCGCAGTAAACCCCTTTAAAACTATTGCATACAGTTTTTATCCCCTAACTATAGCGATATGTCGATTTACTTTGTAACTCTCCAAGTTTGGAAAGGCTTGCTCATCAAGACACATGAAAGTTTTATGTGTTAAAACTGCGTTTTCTTCCAGATAATTGCATATTTGAAATCGCCACATAAGTAAACCTAAACTCAGCAAGTTTCATCAATATCGACCAAGAAGAAAAACAAACGCATTATTTGTTGCAGAGTGTCTGATTGAGTACCACGAAGTGGTCGCACTGACTCTTGCCAGGGGAGTCATGTACACCACTGTCCTTAAGGACAACGGAGTCAAAGGAACGCTCCAGTGGGGGTCAGCGTTACCATGGCAAAGGGGTCACCCTGACTACCTGGAGGTACTAGCGGGAAATAAAAGGTAGTCGCGTAGACTCCTGCGTTGGGAGTAATACATACTCTCTCTCTCTTGTGAAGAAGGGAGTCGTTGGTCTGAAGAACGAAGGGAGTCGTTTGACACCCCAAAAGGTCATCATATGTGTAGCAAGGCGATTACCACCCAAAGGTAGTCAGTACAGACACCCTTTTTTTTAAGAGTGTAAACCTTCAGGCAAAATATATAATTTACGCTGACGATACAAGCACCTTTTTAATAGGGAATTCGGTTGATGAATTAATTGATGAAGCCAACTTAACCTTACAGAAGTTACACGAATGGGTACGTCAAGACAGTTTTAAATTAAATACAAATAAAACAAAAGCTATGTTATTTCGCAGTAAAAATGAAAAGGTTAGTGTTAATAAAGGTATAACACTAAACTCCTCGCCCATTGCCCTTGTATCCAGCTTTAAACCATTAGTCGTCGTCTTTCAGGAAACATTATGCTGGGATACACATGTAGATTGCTTAGCAACAAAGCTGTCTCAGGTGACTGGTATTGTTTACCGCAATCGCCATATACTGCCACAGAATGTTATATGATGCTAATTTTTAACGGTTTGTTTCAGTCCCGACTTAATTACTGTCACTTACTTTGGGGCACCACTACTCAAGGAAATCTACACAAAATACACGTTCTACAAAAAAAGTTCCTACGCGCAATTGAAAATGTCCCAAGTCACTTCCACACACGCGAATATTTCTTAAAATATAGGGTAGTGCCAGCCACAACACTATATGATTACCGTTTGTGTAGGGCATATAAACAAGAGTTAAAAACTAGATCGGATTTTCTTAAGGACCTTTCCAGGTTACAAGAAAACACCACGGCATATGCAACACGTAAAAGGGAATACTGGAAAATACCAACAGTGCGAACAACATATGGAAAACAAACACTCGGAAATAACTTATCAAGATTATTAAACAGATTAATTTGCGAAGGGCTACAATTATAGAACATGTCCTTTAAAGCTATACGCAGTTTTTTTGAACTCAAGACAGATACTCTTGAAAAACATTCTTCTGATGGCTCTCATTTGTAAATATTTCACATGTGTATGTGTTATCTTTCTTTTTTTTGTGTTCTGCAACAACCAAGGTTACGTGTGAATAATGTTATTATCTTGCGTTTTTTTTCTTTGTCTCTTCAAAGGATTGCAATTTTGTAAAATTAGACATAATTGTACCTTTTCCTATATGTGTCTTGTGTTATATATTGCTCAATTATGTCGATATATTGTTAATATATCGCTGCTGTTTAGACTGCTGCTTTATTTCTATATGTGTCTTGTGTTATATATTGCTATATCATGTTGATATATTGTTAATATATTGCTGCTGTTAGCGCCAATGAGGGGGCCGGCGGCCTCGTCAAGCTGTCTAAACGACAGCTTTTACCGCCCGCCCCTTCGAATCAATTATTGTATTGATGCAAAAATAAAAGTCATTGTCATAATGAGCACTTATACTAGGGTTATGCAAGTGACAGGCTTCCTTATCACTTTCACAGAATTCCACAGCTGGGGGCCCTAGTCGAAATTCGGCCGCTGGGCGCCGCGAATCGCATCGCATCAAAACTGGTGAAAAACCAGTGCAACAAAACAAACCACACCTTTTTTTCTGCCTGCTGATTAGCCGATGAGGCGCAGGTAGAGTGGCGGCTACATGAATCGCACCGCTCGCCAAGGGCAGGGGCGGAAAGTAGCAGACGAACAGCGACAAACGCCGCCTTGTCGCCTTTACGCGCCGCGTTTACAAATCTCGCCGCCAGTTTGCGCCACGTGGGCCGCCGGCCACGAGATCGCGTGTTCCCACTAACAGTGGACCGCACTGTACATTTACGTAGCATGTTAATAATAATAATATCTGGGGATTAACGTCCCAAAACCACGATATGATTATGAGAGACGCCGTAGTGGAGGGCTCCGGAAATTTCGACCACCTGGGGTTCTTTAACGTGCACCTAAATCTAAGTACGCGGGCCTCAAACATTTTCGCCTCCATCGAAAATGCAGCCGCCGCGGCCTACGTAGCATGTTAAGCATTGCTGGTTTCTCCCTAGCTGTCTAAGAATATCGCAGTATTGTGAGTTGTTTGTTTGCTTTGGCTTTACCATTCTACACTGAACCACAAGATGATATTAAATCCCAATCATTGAAAAGCTGCTGGGCGCCGACACGCATACTCTTGCTCCTGTAAAATTTCTACTGTACAGCGGCAACCAAACTTATGGAGATATATTTCGCTTGGTCGTATTGAATTGATTTGTGCGGTTTTGCGAACCATGATACGCCCATAAGACGCGCTCCAGTGAGGGACTGTGGACTACTTTGAATGCCAGAGGCGTATATAAATTTAGCCCACATCGAGACACGATTTGATTCCGCGACGCCGTGTTTCACAGCGTAACACCATATCCGATACGCCACAACAGCGGGTGGCTGTAATTATATTGTTTCTTCTTACCAGCGTGAATTCGCTCGAAGTGAAAAGAAAATATTCGCATCTTTAGTTGCGCCAGCATTCTGGAACACCGTGCCCCGCTCGTGATCATCAAATTAAAAAAATGAAAGAAATTACACCATCTCCCGCTAAAGGGGACATGAGACGATGCGAAGCGGGAGCACTTGCACGATCGCGTTCCGTTGGCGTTCGTTGGGCATGCTACCGACCTCGGGCATACTACCGACCTCGGATCGTTATTAACGGTGTTATTAACGTTGTATTAACGGTATTGTTAACGTTGTGACGAAGGCGAAACGGTTAACGAAGACCTTTATTGAGCAGCGTGTAGTACTTGACGCTGAAGTGAACCGTGAGGTTCACTTCAGCGGTGCAATCGGTGGATCTTGAAATTCGCGCTGCGCTCTACCCGCTTAGAGGAGGAGAGTAGCGCTTGCGCCGCGAGAGCAGAAGCGAGAACGCAGGGGAAGCGCAAGCAGGGGCTGGTAGAGAAGTGGAGAGAGTAACACGCAGCTGTTTGAGAGAGGGAAGGAGGATAGTTGCGCATGCGTGCCGCACACGCACCCGAACGGCCGCCAGGGCTCTGACCGCCCCGAAGAACGCACCACAGCCAGGCAAAGCCAGGAAGGGTCAGGCGAGCGCCATGACAGCACTCCCCACTACACCTCCTTGATCCCTGTCAGGAAAGTCAACCCAGCAGACAACCGCGGCCATCTCGCCGGCAGCCTCGTCGCAAAGGCACCCAGAGAGCCAGAAACGCTCTCCTCAAAACCCGCTTCTGGAGCCGGAAAGCAGCAGCAACCGGGAGGAATGCTGTACACAGCAGGACAGAAAATTGGCCGCGTATCTGCGTGCTTCGCTACAAATATCGCTCAAAGACGCTAGATTAGCGCTGCGTGAGATATGGGCGCCATCTGGCAATACCTAGGGAAACATGAGTTTGTGCACATGGCCTACGAGATGGCGGGCGCGCGGCGGGTTTCGCGCATAGAGTTAATATTAACTCTAAGGTTTCGCGCCCGCCATCTCGGAGGCTATGTTGTGCAGAGGGCTCGGAAGAGGTTCTTTCCTTTCTCCGTGGCAGAGGGCTTTCGTCGGCGTGCATAGCGTGGCATTTTCAGCGCAGCCGCATTTTCAGCGCAGCTTAAGAAACTAGGGTCTTTAGAATTACGTATCTACGTATTTTCTATTAAAGGAACACACCACCTAATACTTACCTAGTGATGTTGCGCCTCAGATATGCGCAATGTTTGCTCTTTGATCGACAATGTACACAAGTATGAACCTAGCCACCAGTTCAAGATGGCTGGGCGTTCGGAAGGTAGTTCAACTTTGGCCGGGTGGCTGAATCGGGTGACAGACAGACAAAAATTTCTGCGTTTAAGTACTATCTTCTTTAAAACCCGTTCGCCCCCCACAACAGGAGAGTGAGACAACCTGCCGCGGGTCACCCCCGCCTCAGACGCCCCCCCCCCCCTGGAAGCGCACCGCGCCGCCCTCCTGCTCCTCCGCCGACTCTTCTGCGGAGGAAACCAGCTAAACCAGCTCCAGAGGAAACCAGCTAAAAATATATTAAAAAGAATATTTTAGCGCTGCAACGCTGAGGACAAGAAGAAACATTGACAACACAGACGAAGCGCATCTAACAACTGAATTTATTGGACCAAGGAGATCAAAAAAGGAATCGAGGGAGAGACGTAACATACGAAGGAAAGGGCACTGTAGGCAAACCACACATGAGCGAAGCATCGGTGCTATCTGTGCAGTAAAACACGTGCGTTAATCTA
>NW_023615513.1:0-40001 GCF_013339695.2 Rhipicephalus sanguineus | reverse complement strand
CCAGGGCCGCAGGTAACAGCGCCCGGCGCGCTCAGTTTCGACAGCGCCTGGACCAGGGCTTTGAAATTGGAAGAATAATACAAAAAATTATGTGTTTTTCGGTGGATTTCTAATATATATATATATATATATATATATATATATATATATATATATATATATTATGCGACGACGCCCAGATCGGTAATCGAAAGGTCATATTTCAATGTCCCAAAGCGGCACAGCCCGCGTGACAAACGAAGTTGATGATTACAATGGTTTCTGTACAGGTGAAGATGAACTATATAGTCAGCGCTCACACTATTTTCCCCCTTCGCGAAAGCGGGCAGCAGGTTAAGGGTAGGAACGCCGAATATATGGTTTCAGGCGAGAGACATGAGCGATCTCGGTGCTGCGGCGACGACGATCAGTAGCCGCGCTGGCTGGAGCGACGCGATAGTTCACGGCAGATGTCCTTTCCAGCACGGTGTATAGACCGAGATATCTATGAAGGTCGATTCCACGAAAGATCGAAAAAGGGTGTATATTTGATGTTTCCGATTTTCCTGATAATTTTGTATGTTGTGCACATATGATTGCACAGCACGAAATCGCAGTTCGTTTTCAAATAAAAATTTTTTTCAACACAGCAAAATTCGACAAGTGTCGCCGGTTGACGACGACCATTTTACGAAGAATGCGTTTTCGTAACTTTGGAACCATGCTGGCAGCCACTGAAGCTATATATTACAAATATCTTTCTTTTTGGCGGAAGTAGAAGTAAAGAGGAAATAGCTCTTATCATTTCATGGAATTCTGAGTAAATTATGTATTTTTAAAAATTCACGAAAAACGCTGCGTTTTTGAAAATCAGTCAAATTTGGGACGCTATGGCTACTTCTGTGAACATCTTAGCTTGTTCATATTTGCAGTATGAATAGGCCTTTATGTGAATAATGAACCTCTGCATTTGTATTTCTCTAATAATTTTCAAAGTAGTAAATTTTCATGCTCGAAACACCAAAAAGAGAAAAGTGCTCCTCCATTCAAAAATCTATAATAAAAAAAACCCAATCTCAATTTTGCTCAAAGTCCCCCAAAATGTTCTCAAAGGACTGCAGAATGATATTATGAAAAAACATGTTGCATCATTTTTGTTAGAACAAAAGCAGAAAATGTCAAACATTGTGTTTCCAGAGCGTGGTGGCCACTGCGTAAAGGACATCTCTAGTAACAAGAAAATACAGTAACACGTCTTTTTTCTTTTCTGAGCTTCGCTAAACAACAGTAATGATCTATGGTCGGAAATTGGGAACTGTTTTGTAAAGAAAAAGACCGTTACAATTAAATGCATTCGCGTGGTTTGCGACTTCACGCCAGTGTTAGACATCCCTCAGTCCACAGTATGCACTTTCAGTTGTAGCCTCCTTTTCTTTCATCTATTTCAGTTGAGTATAATTCATATCTTGAGTGCTAAAGAGCGCATTCCCTCCATGCGTCTCTCATGATGATGTGCTGTGCCAGAATTGAGAGATTGGTATAAAAGCCAAGGTCTCTTCATGAATGGAAATGAATTTCTGGAGAGCGGTCGCCAAGAGGTGTGGTTTTTGTTGGCCCAAATGTGTACGTTGTCAAACCTTATGTGACCAATGCAGAGTTTAAAAAGAATCGATTACGTGAAGATTGGTGGCAGCAGTTCTGGCCACGAACAAAACACGTTTTGTTTGCATTGCATCTGCTTTGTTTTGCATATCCTTCTTTCTCTTGAAGGAGTGCTGGCAGATCTGGTTTCCCTCTTGAATTGAGCGCGCATCCTGCTTCATGACCCTCCGCAAAAGAGTCTCGATCCGATATCTTCTACGTAACGAAAATTCTGCTGCAGCGGAATTTTCTTTTTGTGCACCATGAGGCAGTCCGTACAAAATCTCGGCCATGGCTATAACCCCTACCCATAGCCACCTTCAGAGCGTAGGATAGTGATCGCATCAAAGTGAAGCACAATTTGGATGCTTAACTTCTATCTCAGGTGGTGTTTGGCTGACTGGCACAGCCGTACTCGTTGCTGTCGTCTGCTCAGGCGGGCGTCCATCGCGCCGCCCTTTGCACCTGTCCGCCTAACGCATGCTACTCCGTTTACACGAAGGCGTGTAGCGCGGGCCACTCGATCCGCCACACGATGCGCACGGTGCGGATCCAGAGACCGGGCGAGAGAGCGACGAGCGGTGAAAAATGTATCGTGTAACCAACGCAATCAACACCCCAGCTTTTTCTCGTGCATAGCGACAAATCCTGGCAAAGAATGTGTGGCTGCTGTGCTTAGGTTGCACTGCGGTACTCGCCGTTCACCACTGCCGCCATTTGCGATTTCTCACATTCTTACAATGCATGATCGACTCAGCTACACATATTTCGCGTTTAGCTTCGTTACTTTTATATAAGCGCATTTACTAAAAAAAAATTATCCAGAGGAATGAAAATGTCCGTGCTGCCCGTCGACGAGGAATGTAAGTGGTGTCGCAAATGCATTTAATTGGAACGATGTTTTTTTTCTTTACAAAACAGTTCCCACTTTTCAACAATAGATCATTACTGCTGTTTAGCGAAGCTCAGAGAAGAAAAAAGACGTGTTACTGTATTTTCTTGCTACTAGAGATGTCCTTTACGCAGTGGCCACCACGCTCTGGAAACACAATGTTTGACATTTTCTGTTTTTCTTCTAATAAAAATGATGCAACATGTTTTTTCATAATATCATTCTGCAGTCCTTTGAGAACATTTTGGGGGACTTTGAACAAAATTGAGATTGGGTTTTTTTTATTATAGATTTTTGAATGGAGGAGCACTTTTCTCTTTTTGGTGTTTCGAGCATGAAAATTTAGTACTTTGAAAATTATTAGAGAAATACAAATGCAGAGGTTCATTATTCACATAAAGGCCTATTCATACTGCAAATATGAACAAGCTAAGATGTTCACAGAAGTAGCCATAGCGTCCCAAATTTGACTGATTTTCAAAAACGCAGCGTTTTTCGTGAATTTTTAAAAATACATAATTTACTCAGAATTCCATGAAATGATAAGAGCTATTTCCTCTTTACTTCTACTTCCGCCAAAAAGAAAGATATTTGTAATATATAGCTTCAGTGGCTGCCAGCATGGTTCCAAAGTTACGAAAACGCATTCTTCGTAAAATGGTCGTCGTCAACCGGCGACACTTGTCGAATTTTGCTGTGTTGAAAAAAATTTTTATTTGAAAACGAACTGCGATTTCGTGCTGTGCAATCATATGTGCACAACATACAAAATTATCAGGAAAATCGGAAACATCAAATATACACCCTTTTTCGATCTTTCGTGGAATCGACCTGAAGAAATTTTTCACAGAGCCCAGGGGTACGAACAGGTGTCCACAGGAGGACTTCGTCGCCTGGACGGAACGAAACAACTCGACGTTTCGCGTCAAAACGGACTTTCCTCTTGTCCTGAATGGTAGCAGTGTTGGCGCGGGCAATTTCACGGCAGCGGGCGACGCGAGCAGCGAACTCTTCTGGAAGGGACGAAGATGGAACAGAGGGCGTGGATAAAAATGTGGTGTCCAGAACAAAAGTCGGTTCACGGCCAAACACGAGGAAAAACGGGCTGTAATTCGTCGTGCGTTGTGTGGCAGTATTATATGCAAACGTGACGAAAGGGAGTACAGTGTCCCAGTTTTTGTGATCTGGCTGAACATACATGGATATCATGTCGGACAAAGTTCGGTGAAAACGCTCTGTAAGACCATTTGTTTGCGGATGATATGCTGATGTGGTCTTATGTACGGTGTTAGAGGCCTGGAGGACTTCAGCAAGAACATGGGAAAGAAATGTCTTGCCGCGGTCACTAAGGAGAACACGAGGGGCACCGTGGCGCAAAATAATGGCGCGCAGGACAAAATCGGCTACTTCCGAGGTAGCACCAGAGGGAAGAGCTGCCGTCTCCGCGTAGCGAGTTAGGTGGTCCACGGCAGTAACAATCCAGCGGTGACCGGCTGGCGTAAGCGGGAGGGGTCCGTATAAGTCCATGCCCACGAAGTCAAAGGGAGCGGACGGGCACGGCAGAGGTTGTAAAGGGCCTGCGGGAAGAGATGTGGTGCGTTTTCGGTGTTGGCATGACGCGCAGGAACCGACGTACTTCGCCACACTTGTTGAGAGGCCAGGCCAAAAGCACCGAGTTTTGATGCGCTCGTAAGTCTTGTGAAAACCCAAGTGGCCAGCTGTCGGGTCGTCGTGCAGGGCTTGTAAAACCTGGAGATGAAGTGAACGAGGGACGACTGGAACCCATTGGTTACCGAGAGGGTGGTAAATGTGCCTACATAACGTTCCATCTCGAAGTTTAAAACGTTCAAGCTGTCGTCTTAAGCGGCTGTTGGGGGCACGGGATAAGCCTGTAAGCCGATCGATGATTGTGCGGCAGTATGTATCTGCATGTTGGAGCGAGGTGAGATCTGTGGATGAAAGAATGTCCACTGAGGCAACGGACTCTTTCGGACTACCGGCCGTCTGCTTGGTCACTTGGCTGGTTGGTGATGAACAGATTGGAGGCGACACTTGGGCGCTTGGCGAGAGCGGGCACCGCGACAAAGCGTCAGCATCTTGGTGTTGCCGACCCGACCTATATGTGACACTGTAGTCATACTCTTGCAAACGCAGTACCCAACGGCCAAGGCGTCCCGACAAATTCTTGAGAGACGATAACCAACACAGAGCATGATGGTCAGTGACGATTGTGAAATGCCGGCCGTATAAATAAGGGCGAAACTTTTGTACGGACCACACGACGGCGAGGCATTCTTGTTCGGTGATGCTGTAATTTCGCTCAGCAGGAGAAAGAGTGCGGCTCGCGTAGGCCACGACTTGTTCTTCGGAAGCGTGGTTCCGCTGCAGCAGGACGGCACCGATGCCATGTCCACTTGCGTCAGTGTGTAGGACAGTAGACGCTGCAGGGTCGAAATGCCGAAGCACTGGCCGCGATGTGAGGCATCGCTTGAGAGTGTGAAAAGCGGCTGCGCATTCATCCGACCAGACAAAAGGTGCGCTCGCGGTCAAAAGCTTGTGCAAAGGAGCTGTAATAGCGGCGAAATCACGCACAAAGCGGCGGAAGTACGACGCTAAGCCGAGGAAGCTGCGAAGGTCTTTAGGTGTGGTTGGTGTAGGAAAGTGCAGTACTGCAGCAACTTTGTCGGGATCGGGCTCAATGCCATGCCTGCTGACAACGTGACCTAATACCTTGATGCTGCGGCTGGCAACCGACACTTCTTAGTGTTTAGCTGGAGACCGGCCTTAGCTAGACAGGTCAGAACTTCGTCTAGCCGTTCCAGATGCTGTGAGAAGCTGGATGAAAAGATGACGATGTCGTCCAGGTAGCAAAGGCAGGTCTTCCATTTTAATCCACGCAGTACCGTATCTATCATTCGTTCGAATGTGGCTGGGGCATTGCAGAGGCCAAAAGGCATTACATTGAATTCAAAGAGTCCATCAGGTGTGGCAAATGCAGTCTTCTCTTTATCGGACTCGTGCATCGGGATCTGCCAATAACCAGAGCGCAAGTCGAGGCTCGAAAAGTACTCCGCACTTTGTAAATTATCAAGAGCGTCGTCGATCCGAGGCATACGATAGACGTCCTTACGAGTAATATTGTTCAGCGCTCTATAATCAACGCAAAATCGCACCGAGCCATCCTTTTTTTTTAACGAGCACAACAGGAGAAGACCACGGGCTTGCCGAAGGCTTGATAATGTTGCGTGCGAGCATATCGTTGACTTGTTCTTCTATAACTTTGCGTTCAGAAGCTGATACACGGTAAGGGCGGCGACGAATGACACGAGATCCGTCTGTGTCGATGCGATGAGCGGCCACTGTTGTTTGACCCAGGCCATCGGAACAAACGTCAAAGCAAGCGTTGTGTTTCATTAATATGGTCAGCAAGGCATCAGTCTGGGTCGGATTGAGATCTGTACTCAAAGTGGCCTTTAGAGCACGCGATGAACCTTCCGCGGGCGTACATTGTGGAAATGACGAGTCAGTTGAAACAGTAACGACACATACCGGTGCGTCTTCGGTAATGCTGGCAACAGTAGTCCCCTCTGGCAGCAGTAGGGCTTCTGGCGTCGTGTTGTAGGCGGTGATGCTTGCATAACCACGTGTGAACCGCACTAGACAAGATGCGATGGCGATGCCTCGAGAAATACAGCGCTGGCAAGGTGTAACCACCGCGTCGCCATCTATAACGTCTCGTGACCTGATCGTAAGTACACGTTCTTGCCCTGAAGGCAGGAGAAAATCCGCAGCTGTGACAAGGTTGGGCGGTGAAAAATCGGCAGCAGAAGAAAGCTCAGTGTCCGTAATACGAATGAGAGGTTGACCGCACGAAATGACAGCCGACGAAGCCGATAGGAAGTCCCAGCCTAAGATTATCTGATGAGCGCATGAAGAAAGCACAGCCAGCTGTACATGATGGCGGACTCCGTCGATGAGAACGCGCGCAGTACACTGTCCGGTCGGGCAAATCGGATTGTCATTAGCGCCGCATAACAGGGGACCGACATATATATATATATATATATATATATATATATATATATATACAACCGCCTCTTGTTCGTAATAACAGAGTTAATTCATGGCAGCTATTCCATTTCCCATTTGAATGTAAGTTTAGGTCTGGCAAGGTTTTTCCGCTTTGTTGTCCAGTTAGTTTGCGACGACGACAAAGGCCCGACTGCCTTTGCATTTTTAAAAATCTGTATTGTCTGAAAAACAAAAGCAAAACAGATGCCTTGGCATTTTTTCCGATAGGACATGCCATAAAATGTGCGCCTGGTGGTTCTTCCACCATCTGCTTTCATGCTGGAAAATATCGTGCTAGCACATGCGAATGTGAGAACTAGTTATTGCAGCGCTTTATTTCAAGAAAGCATATTGCTTCGCCTGGAGGGCCCTTCCAATTTTGCGCACGGAAGTGAACTTGCGTCACGGTCAATAAAGTGTTTCAAAGCACTGGTTTGAGCTATTACTACGAACCAATTTTTTTTTTTGTATTAGAAGGCGTCTGTCGTTCATTTCCGTTATAGTGTAGACATTTTGGTTTAACTTTCATTTTTTGGTCGCCTTGACGAAATACTTCAAAATGATGCATGATTAATGTTTTTAGATAAAACAGCACAGATTTCCTCGCGTGTAATATAGTCACATTTTGGGCTTCATAACTTTATATGATAAATGATAAAATTATTGTAGCAGTGAATGAAGCAGAAATGTTGTGACAATATTGCGACAAAGTGAGAAAAAATTGCATTTTGACCGCTACTGCTGCCTCATTTTTGCATTCCAGTGTTCAAAGAAAAAAAAACTTATGTCTGGTTGCGTTGTATGCTTTGTTGGTATTTTGTACAAAAAGTTTGAAAGCAGTGATTTTTGTTTTAATCAAGAGAAATATTCTTCGAAATCAGCAACCGGAAGGTTGTCCAAAGTTTACCTTTGCCTCGCCTTCACTGCGTAGCACATCAGCACAGTATCCTAGCGGGTGCGTTGTCGCAGTGTTTAACGAAAGTCATAGGACTGTTGGTCACTTCTTTAAGCAGTAACGATGTATACAACGTCCAAGTTTGGATCGAAATGGTAGAACTGTCTTTGGTTCGCTAAAGAATGATTCGCATATAAAAATATTGTTTTTCAACCTTTCTGAAGTACAGTGACTAATCGTAGCTAAACGAAGATTTATATAGTTAATAAATAGGTTCTCGGGGTGATTGGGATGCAAGTGAAGCTAACCTTCGAAGCCACGATACGCAGGTTTCCACGTATGCCTTGGTTCGGCTGATCGTGGACAGCCTGGATCTGCAGCCACAAGTGAATGCTACTCTGCGCACCTGGATGGCGGTGAAGGAGGCCACGAGGGCCAACTTCCCCAAACTGCGCTGGATGGATCAGTCGACAGCCGCTGGCGCCATCCATCACGTCGACAGTCTGATCACCGTACTAACCATGCCGGAACACCTGAAGAGTGACGAGGCACTCGAGAAATTCTACGTCTTTTTGGACCAGAACGTGACGCAGCCGTTCGTAGTGTGGCTATACAACACGTACCAACGGCGCCTTCAGGAGCAGAAGCGTCTTATGAAAGAAGACCCGGCAGTTCCCGTTGATCGCGAGGACATTGTGTTCAGTCCTTCCGATGTGAATGCGTTTTACGCGCCCCTGTTCCACCTAATGGTCATCTTGCCGGGTATCATGAACGCACCGTTCGTCCCGAGCACCGAGCCACCGGCGGTCGTAACAGGCGGCGTCGGAAAACTCTTGGGACACGAACTGTCGCACGCCTTCGACCCGCGGTTCAGCACCCTGACTAGGACCGGGGACAAGATAACGTGGTGGTCCAAGGACTCCTTCGCCAAGTTCCTCGGCCGGCTTGACTGCGTCACGAGCCTGCTCACGAATTACACGTCGGACGCTGTGTTCGCAAAGAACGTGCTCACCGAAACGTTCGCCGACACGGCCGGGACGGAGAAGGCTCGGCTGGCGTTCGGTTCGATGGAACTGACCGACGGAATCCTTGGTTACACGCCGGAGCAGTCGTTCTACGTGGCCAGCTGCTTCCTCTTCTGCTCAGAGGGCGCGTACACTTGGAAAAAGACTGGGTTATACCCGCCTATGATGCTGCGCTGTAACCTGCCTGTGCATAACCAGGAGAGGTTTGCGGAGGCGTTCAGCTGTCCTGTGGGTGCGGCGCTGAATCCACAAGACCGGTGCACGTTCCATGTGGCGAACGAGAAATAATGATGAATGTAGTGGCTGCCTAGTTTCAGCAATAAAAATGTCTTGTCGGAAGAGGGTTTATAGCTTAAACATTAGGAATCGCATTGCTCGTGGTGCGACTACATATTTATGCATACTTTGGCAAAGCGATAGGGGCAAAGAAGTGTTCAGAAAACAGGCGATTGGCGTGATTTGTTCATAAAAGTTGCAAAGACGAAGGGAAAAGTGTCCAAATTTTTAACAGGTAGATTTCAATGCTGCGCACAGCATGGAATAGCGTCGCTATGAGCCGTTAACAGATGTTCTCCAGAAGGCAGCGCAGTTGCCTCATATGCACGATCAACCTCACTCAAAAACTGAAGAGGGCAGTAGCTACTAGGTTATGTGGCTGAGCTCAATGCCATTGCTTGGACCCACGTGTTTGGTGGACGCATTTAATGGGGATGAAAAGCAAAGACACTGCTGTATATGGAATTAGGCGCACGGTAAGAAATACAAGGGGCGCTGATGTATTCCGAATTATATAACTAAATCTTCCTTCATAATGCTATATGTTCGGCTAATAAAACCTCGGGAGTTTTATGGTATGGGGTTTTATTGAGTACTAATACGACAGAAACAGAAGCTTATCGTAGAGCGTACTGGTATAAGTATTTGGTATAGAGAATTCCTATGGCGGAGCGAATTTGCTGCATTCGAAGAAAAGTTGTCCCTAAGGATAACAAGCGTTGAACGGCGAGAAGACACTCAATCCCGAGGGCAAGTGCTACGTAGTGTGATTTTCATAAATTTCTGCTTTAGCGAAATATCCCGCCAAATATCCCGCCAATAAACGAACAGAGCATCCAAGAAAATCCGGAAGACCAGTGGGAGGCGTTGCTGACGTCACTAAACCCTGAGGACCAGCTCCGACTGGTGGATAGGGCTCTGGCATCAGCTGCAAGCCATGGCTACCTGGAATAAGGAAGTCACCCACCTCTGGGCGAAGAGAACGCGCCTGGTCAGATAATAAAGTTTAATTCTCTCTCTTAGCGAAATTTACGAAGGGAATACAGTAAATGCTCCTGCATTGGACACTCGTTAATTCGGAAAATCGAATAATTCTGACGTGTCATCTGGTCCCGGCAAGCATATGTATTGTTTGATCGCATCAAGCTCTCGCTAATTGAGTCATATTTATCCGCAACCCGGTTAATTCGGACGATCCTCTCAGCGCAGCATGTACGAAGCGAATGCTGCGCTTCGTCGCAGCGAAAACGGCGTTCGCCAAAAACAGTAATGGCCGCGGTTCAATACCTACCTTTTGACTTTGGGCAATGCGCGTGCAATGTCAGGAAACGCACACATGTTGGAAGCTGTTGAAGATGAAGAGCTTGAGCCACGGCGCGCATGGTGGCTTAAAGCTCGCTTGCTATACTCTCATGTACAGACGACCAGTTGCCGGCCATTTTTTCTGGCGAAAAAATCATTCTCACGTGCGCGTGGCGGGTTCGTGGTTGCAGTACGTAATAAGTGATTGTTTAGAGCATGTTTCTTTAAGACACGGAAGCTGAAGAATGTTGCGGCCTTTACAGTTTTCTTATGCGAAATGAGTACAAGATTTATGTATCCACCACAGAGATGAAAATGCATTGATGTGGTAGACAATTGTTTACTACAGCCAAAGCTGTTAACAGATCACAACAGCGGCCGTCTTTGGCGTCGTAGTTGTCCGCTGCCGTCGCCGGTGTCTGTAACCGCTTTCGCGCCAAATAAGAAAAAAAAGACGAAATAAGAAAAAAAAGATCCAGAATGGAAAGGGGTACGTACATCGGCCCTCTGCGTGGGAGCCCATTATTATACCTCAGTGTCATGCCGGTGCTTCAACTTAACTTTAAAATAGAGCCTATACATGCTTCATGTCGAGAAGCAACCACGTTAACATAGGTATTAAAGCGGGGTAAAATAGCAAAGTAACAACCAGGCATCAAAAAAATGCGAATTCCGCAACGAGTGGGCTGTTCAATGGTTCCAACCCATCAGAAAGGGCTCAGATATAATTTTTCATCGTCATCAGGCACAGCCACAACAATGTGCATTGCATATAATGCCTGACAGGTGTTTAGCGGGTACCATGGTTCTCCGCAGAATGACGAAAAATGGCATGGTGGCTGCTTCCCTACTTCACAAAAATTACAGCGTAGTGGGTTCCTCGCATGTGCACTGCTATTTGTTGCCGAAAAAGGCCGATATGATCCATTTCCTCGGAGTCTCAATAAAGTCATTTTCCTCTCTCTCTCTTTTTCTCAAGCTAACGTATTTAGTATAGCGCGAAGGGATAGTGAAATAACGACAGGGCGTCACACAATGCGTATTACGTAACTAGTGGGTCCTTCAAAGCATCCAAGGCAACAACAAATTGCTCAGCCATAGTTCTTCATCGTCATCAGGCGTCCCACCAACAAAGTGCCCATAATGCCTCCCAAATGTGTATGGTACGTCGCTTCTCCACAGAATGACGAATAATGGCGTAATGTGTTCACACAGCGTTTTTTCCGGAAGGAACAGATGGCTTTTCGAAAGTTCTTGCTTTATTGACTCATGTATTTCAACATTACGCTACTGTTTTATTTATTTGCAAACATAATGGAAACTGAGATAATGAGTGTACAGGCCTTCTGTTGAAGGCTTGGTCAATCACAAACGGAAATTTTGAAAATATTTCCAGACAGTTTCTCAGTTGTTGACGTACTGGACCACTAGTGCTTCGTAGTCAGTGTAGCGGTGTTCTTTCCGATAGTAAGATTTGTAGAAGCATCTATCGGACGGGACAACCTTCCCAATGGTGAGCCGGAAGCTGTGATTGGTGCGCCCGATGTAGAGCGGTAAGTCATTGCAGGTGATGCCGCCTTGGACGATTCCACAATGGCAGCGAACAGTTCAAAACCGACACCCATTCAACAGCAGCCGGTGTTTCTTCACTAAGGAGGACCTGTAAATCGAATGACGCTTCCCATTGAACACAGTACGCCAGCAAAATAACGTAGAATCCAGGGAACCCTGTACAGTTTACACCACTGTACCAAAGCTGTATAATATAAAGAGGTGATTTCACTACTAGTACGCACACATCTACTTTATGCATGTTCGGTCAAGCTTTGTGCGACCAATGCGTCTGAACACATTTTTATTGCGATAGAAATTATATGGACAGTCTCGACGGGATTTTGCCGTCGCCGTCACGCACGTCCCTCCCGTATGAAGTCCAAGTTGATAAGACCCCCCCCCCCCCGCGCATCGTATGTTCTACCGCGGGTAAAAGCGCGCGAGCGGGGGCGACGAACGCGGCCGAAGCAAAGATCAAACGAGCTGGCCCATTTTCGTCGCTCGAGGGTGCATGCGATACCATCACCCCGCTCGGGAGGCCTGCCGTCGAAGCAGGCAGGAAACGCCCCGCCCGTCTTTAACGAGCCTTAAAAGACGCAAAGACATGACGGAGGGGAGGGGAGTCGCGCGAGCAGCACCTTTGAACTTTGAATTTGAGGGCGCAGTCGCGATCGCTGGCGCGCGTGCTATCTCGACAGCCATCACAGCAGGCGGTTCGTATACCCTTCTACGTGCTGCGCTCTCAACGCGAAGGGTCTATGCGGAGATAATCTTTCCCTGGAGCGGCCGTATTCTCTTACACCAGCGTTTTGTACTTACGCGATCGGATACAAAACACTTAGCTCCCAGCCTCACTTCGTATAACACTACAATTTGTTGCTATCGCATTCACTGCTACGCCCTTGCGGTGAACTGAGTTTTTACGCAACCCAAGAACGCTGCTATCCCAACAAGATTATAATTTGTAATCCTTTCTGCCTTGCCCCGAATATCTTCTTTTATGGCTTCTTGGATGGATGTCATTATGTAAAAAGTACTTCAGAATCACTCGTTCAGTATGATACAATAGCGAAACATCCTGCAGCGATGCCATACCGAACTATTGACGCGCTTTGTTACTTAAAATATACTGCCTATCAAATATGGCTGTTCAAACAGCAAGCGTGATTAGGTTTTGATTCTTGTATAAATAATCATTAGAATGGTATTTATCCTTACTCCGGTGCATAGTTTGCATAACATTAGCCCCACGCATGTTTAGCGATTTGTCGAGCTGGAATCGAGCCGGTATTGTTGGATGCGAGAACAAAAGTATATACTTTCCTAAAAGAAACGTGAAACGCGGATACTTAACATTGTGCAATTTAGCATTAACTATAGCCCAGCCACACACATTCAAAAAGCGGCGAAGCTTGCACTAAGTCGGGGAAGGCTTGAAACTTGAATAAAGTGCCGAGTTGGGCTGATGCTCGAGCGAACTTTTGCATTTCACGACGCCGCCGCTGCAGCAAACTGAATTAACACTAGTCATCGACAGTCAATGTTTATTGCGGATGTTCGATACACCAGACAGGTTAATCGGCGACACAGTAGGCACAGCATGGAAAAACGGAGTGTGACATCACCGCACAGCTGTGGTCGCTAGCCAGACTTATGCGCAACTCTGCTACCTAACGGTAGCATACAAAGTAACTATGTTCTACCAGTCACGCGGGTTTCTTTCACTAGCCTTTTATTTTTGGTGTCACTTTTTCCAGCTGCGTTGGTATTATTTTTGTTTTTCTCGGTTGCTATGCATTGTCACAAAACGTAACGCGAAATGTTTACGTTACGCTGGCAGTGCTTACGCTTTTCGCGTAACGAAAACGCTACGCGAAAAGCGGAAAGCGCGCAACTGGCAGCGCTACCCCACGGGATTCAACAAAAACATGAAGCGTGCAGTAATTGGGCTCCGTAAGACGGCGCTCAGTAAGCGCAGCAACCAGCGGCCTTCTATCCAACAGCCGGATAATAAATTTCATCGGTCAACTTGACACACTACCATTTGGTTGTGCTATTGCAGTATTCAAACCTTAGACGTTTGCCGCTGACCGAATGCCTACATTCAGTTTTTGTTTTGCTTCGAGGCAGCGGTCGGTAACCTGGGGCAGCGTGTCGAAAACAGGTAGGGCGATGGCCTATACTCAAAAATCTCAGAAGCTACACTTTACCTTTTTATCGAATCTCGCGTGGTGGCACTGCAACACACAGATTGCAGGGTAAAAATCACAGCGGCTTGACCCTGATTTGGCTTCACTTTTCTAAGCTCTTTCCGAGCACTCCCCTGTTCAAGTACACTCTAGCATAGCCATGTATGGTATATAGAGAGTGGTGGGAAAGCTCCGAGGGTGAAGAAGAGGTGGAAACCACCTACTTTGCTGTTTCCACAATCTTCGTACCACCAGTGTGTAGGTGCCCCAACTTTTAAAGACGATAGTCTTTCTTCGGACACTTAAATGAGTCAATTTTGGTCTGTCTTTCTGTTTGTCGGCACGTCACTCGATTCAGCCACTCGGCCAAAGTTGAACCACTTGCCGAAGGGCCAGCCATCTTGATGGCTGACTAGGTTCATACTTGTGTACATTTGCAAAAAGCAAACATTACGCATATCTGAGGCGCAACATCACTAGGTAAGTATTAGGTGGTCTGTTCCTTTAATAGAAAATGCATACATACGTAATTCTAAAGGCCCTAGTTTCTTAAGTTGCGCTGAAAATGCGACTGCGCTGAAACTTGCCTTCCTCCGTTCCCTCTGCACGAGCTCATTGTTGTGTTTCGGTTTCGGTTCCGTATTGCACTGTACGAATGCCATGGGGCGCCGCTCTGGCATTCCCGTTTTACCCAGGCGACGTGTAAATAAAAGTGTGTGTGGAGAGTACTCGTTGAGTGCGGACTTTTCTTCGGCTTCCGCACTTCGCGCCAAACCGCGTGTTCGGGCTGGCTGGCGTCCTCGCCGGTCGTGTTGGTCCCCGCCGGTCTCGGCCTGCTGCTGCGCCGGGACTACCAACCCGCAACACAGCGCCCCATGCTCCATGGTTTCCCGACGTATTGCCAGATGGCGTCCATATCTCACGCAGCGCCTCTTCTATCGTCTTTAGACGACATTTGCAGCGAAGCACGCAGATACGCGGCGAATTTTTTATTTCTGATACACCACCCCGTAAAAACTCTCAAGCTTCAGAATTATACGTGCATGTACGTCCCTTGCGATCTACTGTGTCACGTTGTCGGTATCACATCGGCAGATTTTATATTTTTAAAGGCACAGACAACTGTTCAGAACTCGAATTTCGGTAACCCTTATAATGGAAAGATTGTATATCGTATTGGCTAAAACGAGCGCTTTTTTCATAAGACGTAGATTTACATTTTTTGCTTTTTCACTGAAAACACTTTTGGCGCCTCACGAGACAAGAAAGCGCTGTCCTCGATGTCGTACTCCAAATGGTGCTACCCTCAGGGTCATGGGCCGGCACCGCCGTCTCAAAAAACGGTGTCGGTGCTACAGTGACTTAGGATACTGCGGGAGTGGCCAAAGCGCCGCGCGAATACGTGGGAGAAGCGAGCACGTTTATCTGACAACTGCTCTAAGCCGCACAGCTTTACCAGATCCATGGGCTTTCTCAGCTGTAGAAGCCGCATCAATGGGGCAGTCGTCTGCTACGCGCCTGATACTTTGGCCACTGCAGCCAATATTGCAATAATTTGGGCTATATTCAAGAATATGTCACTGCAATATAAAACTGCAGCGACACAAAGGACAAATAATTCCTTTGTGTCGTGTGAATACAGATATCTTGAATATTAACATTTAGCTGGTTTCTAAACGCAATGGTTCGCACTCATGCGGCTGTTTGAGGAACGCATTTTGCAAGAACACTTTATTTTAAAAAAATCATAGAATTCTTTTCGGCATGTGTTGGCATCCTCTGGCTTACTCCGTCATCCTTTTCTAAGTGGGGACACCTGAAATGGAAAAAAATGGTCATAATTACTCATTGGACGGGCTATACCTGAATAACGTGACAGAGAAAAAAAGATTTTTTTTACTTTTGTTGCTACAAACAGTTCACGCGAGTGTGTAAGGGGTCAAGATGCAATGGTATGATGAGAGGGCTACAAAGAAAGACGGGCAAAAACAAATAATATTTCAAGCAAAAGCCTAAGATTCCTTATGGAACACAAAAAGTGGCCGCCGGAGTTGCCAGCACAAAGACGAAGCGGCGCAGAAAGGCTTTGTAATAAAAGAAGTTGTGGCAGATCGCCAAAGTTTGCAATATCATGGCAATACACCACATTCCTTGGCTATAATAATACTTATGGTTTAACGTCTCAAAACCGCAATTTTTTTATGACGATAGGTATTGTTCTGGTTTAACGTCCCAAAACCGTAGTTTCATCATGAAGAACGCCGTAGTGGAGGGCTTCGGAAATATGGACCGCCTGGGTTCTTTAACGTGCACCTTAATCTAAGTACACGGGCCCCATATATTTGCGCCTTCAACGGAAACGCGGCAGCCACGGCCGGGATTCGATACTGTGACCTTCGGGTCAGCATAATTACTAGTCAACCATGGCAGCGTCGTTGCTTGGTTAAAAATGGCCCGATCACCGATGCAGTAAAACACCACGCGAGGTTCAGAACGCTACAAGGGAGAAAGGAATCAACACGATTCACCGAGAAGGCTTTCACTTTTGAGTCCTCTTCTGCGAATGCCTTTGAACATGCTACACGTATGCGCATCCACTGAGATGACTTGGTTCTGTTGCACAACGAAGCAAGTGGTGCTTTTTAGAGAGGCGGCGTTTCTTTTGATTGAATAGGAGTGAAACGTTTATTTAGTTTCAGTTTTATGCGTTAAATAGCGGAATTGAATTTTCATGTTACACACGCATACTCGATCGATCCCGTAAGTGCTGCGAAATTTGATAGTCTGTAGGCTGCGATGCCCACCTTTACTATTGCATGAGCCTACGCTGAACTGGTTCGTGTCTTCTTTTGTAAAGACAACAACATCACCCTACTTTTCGTTTGATTTTCGTTAGCCTGTTTCGCGTCACACTTACCAAATAATGAGAAATAACAGATGGATTATTGTGTCTAACAAAGAAAAACGGGCCTTAACATTTCCTTTCTCACTCACTAAGTATGCCATACCCTCGCATTTTCTGTAACCTGTTTAGGATGCCGTTAATTTGTGTGCTCATAGCAATAACATTAGTCCTGTCACGCATTTTTATAACCCTGCCAAACGTTCATTCATTGTAATCTCAGATTTCATCAGAAAGCTAATAGAGTCAATATATTGTTATATTTTTAGTGGTACAAGTTAATACAAACGATTCAATTACAAATAAATGAGGGCTAGCTTTAACGCATATGTTGCGAGTCTTTTAGGTGTAGCCTATCCTCGCGTGGGAGTGGCCACAATCACTGATCGTTTATAGAACTCCGTTGTTTTTAAGTCCAAGCATTATTGCAGAAAACAAGAAAACAATGTGAAAAAACGTGTCCTATTTATTCCGTACATACATTCCGTGTCTGACAGGCTAAAGAAGATGGGATATTGATACGGCGTTAATGTTTTTACCGCTCCCAATACGCTAGGTAAGTCATGTAATGTTGGGCAGAGAAAGAATGGGCGAGAAATAGCCAAGAAGCGGACTGACATTTGTTTCGTGAAACACACCAACGAATTCACTGACTGCCGTTCAGGTGAGGTGCATACGGTTCCATTAAGCTGCAGCCGCTTCTACGTACGACAGACTGGCCGCTCTATGAACCAGATATTATTAGAACATAAGAGATTGCTGACCACAGGTTCACGTTCTAAACTATCCTTACATTGTCAACAGTAAGTTCACGCCAAAATTCGATGAACGCGCAGTTTTGTAACAGCACAGGAACGAAGAAAAGAGTCTAATGATAGAGCCATCGCACATCGATAATAGTGGTAGCGAATGCGTGAGCCAACCTTCGATTAATTAGCATCTGAATAAATCAAATGCCTGACAAGTTACCTCTCACAAAGATAACCACACGTGCCGGATTGATAGGTTCGCCTAAAGAATGGGTATGCACAGATAAGTTTTCGTGCCTTCTTTCGTTTCCACTGTTGTGGGCCCTTTCAGTTGTTAAGGCTCACTCACATCAGCGACTACCACCGCTCTCGTGACCGTTTACGACTGACAGTCAAAAACCGACTCAAAGCTACCGATGATCGCACCTGCGTGTGACCTCTATACGTCACCACATAGAATTCATGCCTGCTCTTATATAGCTCGCATTGCCTTTGCCCCGTAAAATAAGATGACGTCCTGTTCCTGCGCACGTGACTGGCTCAGAGAGTTGCGACTAAGTCCCGCGACTAAAAAATCGAGCAGCGAGCAACCGAGCCAAAGCAGTGGCTCCGCGATGAAAACTTCCATTTGCGATCATTGTTAGTGGCGACCGTTTCTGGTCGCATGCGTGAACGCACATTTAGTCGGCATTTATGGTTTCTTCAGTTCCTTATTTTGCCTCTTTTGGCACGCCCTGTCTTTTAGAATTGAACATGTTCATTTCGAAGTCCTTGTTGGGGCAAATGAAACTTCGTATTTCGCGCACAACCCTTGTTAACACAAGAGACGCACCCGACACCCACTACAGACAGGCAGCTACGCATCTGTTTCGCCAGTTGTCACGTGATCTCAGAGGTGCGGAGATATCAGCTGGGCGGAGCCTCTGCGCCTTGACGTCGCTATAAAAGCCGAATATATGTCGACGATGCCTACTGTTGTTTACAAAGATGGAGTAGGTCTATAGCGTACAAAAATGCGTCAATACAGAGTGTCGCAGGAGCCGACTTTTCGACATGCGAACTTGTCTCTTCAATGCTCAACTCGAGAGTTGCCGCCTTGAAGAAGACAAGTCCGATTGTCGATACCTCGGCTCCAGCGACACCATACGCCGGACTTCTGCCTTTATTAAAGGGACCCTCTAACACTTTTCCAGACCTCATTGTTTTACATTTTTTACTTGCGGGTTGCTTAGACTGAAGGCTGAAGAGATTAGTGTAGCAAGAACGGCAGCGATAGGGGCACGCAGTCCGAAGTTATTCAGCCTAGAACACTGAAAATACAATAAAATAGAGGCCTACCCTCAACCCGATTTTCGCGGGACCACCTGACCACCTTTCACTCACCCTGTGACGTCTGATGGCGCCCCAATGAAATGGACTGAAAGATCCTACGTACGGGAAGCTTGCATACAATGTTGCCCGTTCTTTCCAGCGTAATGATGACGCCGTTGCGATAGTAACAAACAATGTGGTGCATTAAGAGTGAACTGCACGTGCGAAACGAGACAGATCGCGAACGTCTCTATCATGTTTTGTAGTTTTAATCATCTTTCTTGTTGCGACGGCGTCTATATCAACGCTCTTACATTTTTTTCCCTTCAGTTTCTTCAAACAACGGCGCCTGGAGCGTCCTCAGCGCGTTTGCTCTAAAGTCCCTGAAAAATAACTGAAGTAGCGCCATTCGTGTCTGTGTACAGGCACCTCCTCACTCGTGCGCTTGGTAGATTGCAGTTAAAGTTAATTGAGCTGCGAAGCTCAAAAGCATGGCTCTTGGCCGGAAAGTGAGGCTTGTGCAATTCTTCCGCTAAAGCGTCCGAGGGCGCTGCAGTTCTAAGTGATGCAAAGTCCCTTTAAAAGTCCACGAAATAAAGGGTATGAAAAAAAATCACTCCATATCCACGAAGTGAATGATGATTGAGGAGCTGGCTCGGATAAGATCAGGAAAATTCGTGAATCTTCCGCAGAAGTCCTCTACCGTCATATGAAGACGTGACACACGTTGTAATATATACATATACACACTCGGTTTGATTAATTTATAATTTTGATGAACTATATACAGAAGTTACACGTATATACATTATTGATGAAGTATACATACAAGAAAGATCTAAGAGCGTCTGATTCTCCCTTGTCGACACTTGCAGACGCAACGCCCCTAATGTTTCAATTTGAAAACTGCCCTCCAGACGCGCACGACGAAGTGGCTCTAAAAATAGATGTCCGATGCTCGTCTGGCTGTCGACCGCGTTCCCCGCTCGCCCTGTGAGAAATAACGGCCAGGCTAGAAGGAAGGCACGACGCGCGCAGCGTTCCTCTTCTCGTTCCACGACACTTTGAATGGATGGATGCAGGTTACGGCGCGGAACTTCGCCCCAGCTTAAGAACCTGGCGAGGCAGCTCCTAATAGCGATAAATACGGCAATGTAATGTATACCGAAGCAAGTGGCGTCTTTCCTGGGCGTCCGACAGCACTAAATTGTACGGTACATAATCTTTTAGTATGTGAAAGTGTTCGCTCCTGATGGCAGCGCCACTGCAAACTCGGCGGCCCTAAGAAATCGCTAGAGTGGCGCACTAGCTTTTTAGAAGGTTGTCCGAGCGCCATCTTGTTTGTCCTCGTCTGGGTTGTGTATTTGATCGGTGCACGGTGCTATAACGGTGCGTGGTCGACTGCGCTTGAGTCAGTTCGTACTGTGGTTCTGGATGCTTCAGGATGCCGACCTGGTGTACCAGTGGCACCAACCGCCGGTACAACAGCAGAAAGAAGAGGTTTTCACTACAGCGGGTATAATCTGTAGCTTCCCGGAGGACACTTTAGAGGCGTTGCTGCAGCTGCTAGGAGAGGAGGCAGAGACGAAGGGACGCAGTTGGCGCTACTTTAGTTATTTTTCAGGGACTAGTTTCCTCAGCGCCGTGGCGTTTAGCGCATTCTTTGCCGGGTACTGCCGTTTTAAAGCTGAAGAAGTCTAAGATCGTTCGTCTTGTTGGTGTTCAGTGAAAAAGGCATGCTAAAGAAACACTAAACCCAATAATAACCCCTTTTGTGATGCAACGCCGTTATTACTTCTAGCGTTAAAATTATCCAATTATAGGCCAGCGCTCATCTTCGTCATTTCCGCCCGCAATAGTTCTGGCGAGTGCCACTACGCGTTGATGTGGTCGGCAGCGATGTAGGCGCTTCAAAAAAAGTGTTGGAGGGCCCCTTTAAATTCCTGTATAGTGTCATGATAAGCTACAAGTGCGTACTGGCATAAATATGACCACACGTGTCCAGACAGTACGTAATCACGATTGATTATTCCGTCAAAGGCCCCGCTGGGGTTATTACATGAGGGTTACCAAAGAAGATCGGCGTCTTTTGCTGCCCAAAACAACTTTTCCTCGCATGTCCTGTACCCACTCCCGATCGCAGAGGGGTACAAAAAATCGTTGCCCCATTATTCCCTAGAAAGCGTGACGCATTCTCGCAAAAGAAGCGCGCAAAATGAATATGCGCTTCAATTTTTTCATTTGCTCACTGCGAAAGACAGGCCCGCAACAACCAGAGCCATCTGTCGTCTAGATCAAGCAACTAGAGCACGCATGCACGAAGCTCTTATCATGGCGGCGGCGGGCAATCCGCACACTGTTACTCATCCACCGTCTTTCAGGGTGATCCCAGAGCACTACTGTCTTGCAACACTGCCTCATGCCAAGTTGGTTGTTGAAACCCCCCCATGAAAATGACCTCATACAATTAGCTAAGGCGTTTTCATTACACGTTGGTACATCCACGGCCGCTACATAAAAAAACAGGTGCGGCCTGCTGCGTCGCGTCGCCGTCAATGGGCGAACGCGGGTCGGCTGAGCGGCAGCTGTTTTGGGTGAGGGCGCCACAAGCACGGTCCTCAAGGCAGACGCAGGTTCGTGTTAGTATGTGGTCGCCTCAGGATTTATGCGTGTCCATGTGCATTTTCGTGTGCTTTCCCGTGTCCTTCTTGTGTGTAACCGCGCGTGTGAGCAGCTTGCCTCATGTTTCCTGCGCCTGAGTACGGTTTTTTGGTGCGCGCGTGTGTGGCAGACGGTTTTTTTTCTAGCGGCGTGATGACGCGAAGCTGTTGCGTGCCGGTGTGCAACTCGAACGTGTGAAAAGACGCTACTGTGAAGTACCACGTATTCCCATGCGATCTACAGTGTCGGGAAGCGTAATAATCGTAGCAGAGCACTTCTTTCTCTCACAAACGAGCGCTAAAACAGGCGCGCGCCGCCGCATACTGACGACAGCATCAAGCTACTGCACCGACTGTTACTGCTGTTACCCCCAACGGGTCCACGCAACGAAAAAAAAAAGACGAGCATCAAAAGGCGCCCAGGGCGAACCCCTACCCTCTCCACCGAAGTCGCCGTCGCGGTTGCGACAGCCTAAACACCCGCGCAGATCGGGATAATTCAAGAAATCAAAGTGGAACCGACCGATTCCGCAGACAAACCGGCGAGACGAATCCCTTTCCCCTAGCTGTCGCTGCGCTACGTACTACGAGCCGAACATGTTCGCGAAATCGGGAATGATCCAAACGAGAGACGACGGAGGGTAGGACGGTATGGTGAAGTCGGCTAAGAAGTTATGTTGTTCGTGTGAGTCGTGTAGGCGCTGTGCCGTGCTCCTGACCGGGCTGCAGAAATTAGACGCCTTTTCCTCTTCAAGCCACTACCACCACCACCAGTCGATCTTGGATGATCTAGTGATGACACCGTGGGAGCACTGTTTAGAAGAGTGTCGCCGAATGACGGTGACCAGAGCTGGAGTTTGTTTGAGTGTTTCCTGGAAGAGAAATATTCCAGAAACGTTCGAAGAATTGTGGGCTGCACACGTTTGGTGAATATTCAAGGCCTTTAAGTGTTCTTGGATAGTTTCTAATGGATGAGAGTGCATTTGTAGCACGGTAAGTTTGTTCCCGTTGTTTTCACCACAATCTAAGTGACGGTGTGAGTTGTAATTGATACCTGCCGAGTGTGGATGTTTGCGTGATGCTTGTACTGCCCTAACTGAGAATATACTTTGTTTGTGTTGTCAACTCTTGGCTCTAACTCTTGCTTTGGACCACAACCGGCATTTGTTGGCGCACTAACAGGACCTATATTTAAATTTTGTGTGCTTTCGTGGTGCGTTTCGGTGGGCCGATAAGTCAGCCCTTGGAATCTGTCCGACGACTGTCTGCCCATGAAGGGGATCAGTGATTGACTGACACTCTTCATTTCAGGTGAGTCAAACGGGCAGCATTCGTGGAGAGTATTGAGGCCCAGTCTACAAAACACTGGCACTCCTAGGGAAAACTGTTCACTTATGTGGGGTAATCGGCATTTCTAATAACGACTTCACTATTCAACGCGTAATGTGCAGCTATAAAACGCGTTATCTACGGCCTCATTGTACTAAGTGTCGGGCCGTGGCGGGCGTACAAACGCGGCTGTCGAAGCGCTTCTCCGTGAACAGCTGTACCAGTGTGGTGGCGCCAGTGCGGGCGCAAGGAGAACTAGGCCCCGGACGCGGTTTCGGCGCCACGCAGCAGGCCGCACCTGTGTTTTTTATGTAGCGGCCGTGGTACATCACACGTTATTACACGTCGTGGGTCCGGCGTCTGTTCGGCCTACCGCGGAAGCCTCAGCGACAGTATTGTCAGTCTCCGCGAGATCCATCATTCTTGTTGTCCCGAGTCTTTATGGAACGTGTCGTGAAGTTATCGCAGAGTGGTTACATCAACCACTTCACAAGTTTATGTTTAATTCGCATATTCTACATTGATCAACCCATGTCTGTAGTCAACACAATGACAAAATGGCGCGCGCTTGCGCGCGCCTCAACAGCGTGAAGCAGACGATAGGCATCCCGCCTGGCCATTCGGGTGCCACCTTGCTGTCACGCGCGCCGAGTGGCCAATACGATCGCAAGCTGGTATGTCTCCATGATCAACACTTCTTGCGCAACATTTTCTCAGACTACGGACGAAACAGACACGAACGGGTGCAAACATCCAACTGAAATAATTTATCAACATCTGACACACACACACACACACACACACACACACACATATATATATATATATATATATATATATATATATATATATATATATATATATATATATATATATATATATATTTGTTTTGTCATAGTCATATTTGTATATATATATATATATATATAATATATATACAAATATGACTATGACAAAACAAAAACACCAATGGCACATGTGGGCAGTGTGTCAGCGCGCATCAGCTACTCACTCCCCCAAATGCAGTATTCCTTGCAGGAGAGGCCATTTCCTTCTCTGTCAATGAAACTGACGGGATAATAAATTCAGTTGGAAATTTGCGCCCGTCCGTGTCTGTTTTGTCCGTTGTCTGAGAAAGTTTTGCGCAAGAAGTGTTGATCATGGAGTAGCAACTAGCTCTAACCCACACCTTAGTACGTCTCGTTGACGTTTTTTTTTAAGGGCAAAGGGCAAGGACAGCAACTGGTGGCAGCTAATTGAAGGGAAAATGTGGCTCTTTCAAATGAGATCAAGATCGTGGTGACCGAGTTTCAATTTTTTCCGTGATTTCCAGCGTTTTCAGACCCGTGTCCCCACTTAACGCGCCTTCACACGACTTTTCGTTTACGTAAGAGATGACATTGGCGGCCTGCTTTTTTTTCCCACCAACGTGCCAACGCGTGGCGCTGTGCTCGAGACAGCATCGTTGTAATGTAAGTACACGTGCTTCCCACGTCGATTGAAGCCATATCAACGCAATCAGACATCCTATGAAAGGTGGAGGGGGATCGGCAACGGAAGCGGATGGTCTTGGCGAAGATGCTAGTCCTGGCAATTTCATCATGCACGATTGTTGGGGACGCGCAAACCTGCGAACTGTGCGATTTGCGTAGCATTTTCAGCAATACTCCAGATTATGCGGGCGTGGCCGTAAATCCTCCAGAAAGGACATCTAGCACCGTCACAGCATGAAAATAATAAACGATGGATATTTTCATATTTTCCTATTTCTATCAGTGCGTCAATCAGTGTGTGCTGCAGAGAGCCACGAGAATGACATCAGTTAAGTCTAGAGAGCTGAGGTTGGCAAAACATGTTACAGCACAACCACACCGACAAAAAATGCGTCGTGCCATTTCTTTTTCTCAATCGTTGCAAGTGCCACAATTTTACCTGTATCGTTTATAGTGAGCAACCCTCATGAGCGAACTGCAAAATCAATTGAGGAGTTCACTGCATTGTGAGATATCAAATGCAGTGCACGTTGCGCGTGTGTTGGGTGCGGGTCTCGGAGTCTTTGTGTAGTTACCGGGAGAAAAACGAGACGGAGAAAATGTAAAGTGAACAGAGAAGGAGTACGTGTATGCGCGCGGGAATATAGGAGAGGAGAGATAGCTGAGAATGACGCAGGGAGGCGGGAATATGGGAGAGGAGATATAGCTGAGAAGGACACAGGGAGTCGGACATGTGCTGCGGGTAACAAAGGTTTGTGTTGGGAACGTTTTTTGCCGATTTTCGATTGTGACGGCATTTAGAGTGCTCAGCAAATAAATGTGCTCTACGAAGAAAAATCCCTTAGCGTATTGACAAGTCACAACACATCATAGCAACGGATCTCCTCTCTCCTGTGAAAGCACGCCACCGACTCTATGGTCCGTGACATGCTTATTCTTAGCTTGTCACCGACCATAGTGTCGGTGGCGCGCATTCTCGAGGGAGTTGAGTTCGGTTGCTGAGGTGTGTTGGAACTTGTCAACATGCTAAGTAAACTGGACCGCTGTCCATTTGTATGATGCGCATCTAACAAGGGCCGCTCTTTACCGGTTGAGACGGTTCAGACGTAACGGTTAAGAACCAATGAAAAATGCAATGTGGCGCCGTTCCTGAAGAGAGGCGAGGTACCACTGCAGTGTGACCAAGAGACGTCAATTCGACTTTCCTGTGGTGCTTGTTTCTTCCAGAAGAAGCTCTTTCCCGCACTTATCCGCACGTACTCAGCATAATCCTGTTGCCGCGCGTCTTATTTTTCATGAGTTGAAGCTTCACCCACAAAGACTGTGGGCAACGCGCAGTGCAGGCCGCGCCGCGATGTGTAAGAAGCTTCGCGATTGTTTCAGAACGTTCCGTTAAGATTGCGCGCCGCACGCGAATGTTCCAGCTTTGTCGAGAGATACGGCCGCCACCAGCGATACCGCTGGAAAGTTCGATAGCGCCTGTATGAAAGCCGACGCGCTTGACGGCTTGTCAGCTGATCGACGGTCGACGCTCTGTTCGCCGCTATCAGTGCATACCATGTGTATCGCTGTAAATTACCTTCAGTTTCCCGGCCACAAGTTCGGCCAAATAAACAGTTTCATCTTGAAAACGCCGACTGCTGTCTGCGTCGACGTCACGACCACGTGACATCTGGTGGAGGTGCTGCTCGTTCATGTACCGGACGCCCTCGTCATTCGTGAACTCAGCACCCGTCGCGAGGAACACACCGACACCGTGAACGACAGTCGAGACAGCCGGAGACTGAAAGGACTACCCTCCCAATACGGACCCCTACCGGAGAAGCCTAGAGCCACGGCGACGAAGACAACAAGCACAATGACGGCCGCAGTGTCCCCTGCAGCGATAGCGATGCAGCCTCCCAGGGAGCCAATGACATTCCGTGGTTCACCATGTGAAGACACCGAGACCTGGCTGAAGACGTTTGAAAGGGTCTCGACATTTAACCGGAACTCCGACGAGAACCTGCGCCACGTGTACTTTTACTTGGAAGGCGCAGCAGCGACCCGGTACGAGAATCGAGAGTCCGCACTCCGTTTTTGGCGACGTTCACGAGTGTCGTCCGAAAAGAAAGGGCCGCGGCCTTGTTGGAACCACAGGTGCAACACCCGAACGAAAACGTGGCGATCTTCACGGAAGAAATGAACCGACCATTTCGCCACGCTGACCCCGACATGCTCGAGGAGAAGAAAGTCCGCTTCCTCATGCCAGGGGTCAAGCAAGAACCAGGGTGCAACCTGGTTAACCTCCCTGCCTTTCCTTCGCTTTTATCTCTCTCTCTTCGCTGGGCTAATGGGTAACCCACCCAAGACCGTCCAGGAATTCCTGACGGAAGCAACAGCGTTCGAGAAGACGCTGGAAATGCGTACGAGGCAGTACAACTGCCGCATGCCGGCGACGACCCACGGGGAGGTTCACGCGCTACAATCTGATGACCTGCGTGACACCATCAGAGCTATCGTGCGGGATGAGCTGCGTAAAATGTTCGGGTCCAGCCTCAAGTGGACCCGATCGCCGACGCCGTACGCCAGGAAATCCAGCAATTTCTGGGAGCACTTGAACCAGCGCAGCCTGAGCCACAAGCAATGAGCTACGCTGCTGCAGCCCGACGCCACGCCCCCGCTCCTCGTCCGCGTCAAGACGCCGCGCCGCTGCAGCAGTTTCGCCGCCATCACCACCGACGCCCTACCACCCCCCTGTCGGCTAGCGCTATGCCCCGCGCTACGCGCCAAGGAAGACCGGCGTTTGGCGCGCCCCTGACAACCGCCCGCTCTGCTACCAATGCGCGGAGGCTGGCCACACGTACCGCCGTGGCCAGTACCGACAAATGGGGCTACGCGGTTTCGCCGTCAACGCGCCGCGCACGCAGCCAGGCGAACGGCCTTGCGACATCGGCGGCTACCTCACCAGAACACAGTGGCAAGAACGACAACCTTCCCGCTCGCCGTCACCCAGCCGTTACATGTCACCGCACCACCGGCAGCACACTGGCCCAAACCGAGGCCGGTCGCCTGGCCCGTATCCTCGAATTTAAGGGCAGCAACTGATGGAGGTGCGGTTGCTGTAGGACGAAATGCCGAAGATCTTCCGCGGCCGCCGACGACGACAACGCGACGAGACCAGCAGAACACGACGCGAAGCAGACGAAGCCCTGCCGACGAACCTCGCGGGCCAAAGAACACCTGACGACGCAACGCGGAAGCAGCGGCGGAAACCGACGTAGCCGTGACCCAACGCCGCGACGTAACCGCAACGTAAGACGGCGGACTAGCGACCTCGACGTACTATTCGACAGACACAACGTTACCGCTCTCGTCGACACTCGGGCCCACTATTCCGTCGTCAGTGGGTCATTCGCCGCGAAGTTGAAGAAAGTAAGACTGCTTGGGAAGGACCTGAAATCTGCACCGCTGGAGGTCATTTGATAACGCCGGCTGGAGTCTACACAGCAAGAGTCACGATCAGTGACCGAACTTACCCTGCGAGCTTCCTTATCCTGAAGCACTGTTCCAGGGACGTGATACCTGGGACGGACTTCCTAAATGAACACGGTGCCGTAATAGACCTGAGATCTGAGTCCATAACGGTATACTCAGAAGAAGCTCTGCCACTCCCCACGACACCAAGAAACCATGCCTTAAGTGTGCTCGACGAGCAGGTCACCATTCCACCTCTCTCCAGCGTCATTATTTCCGTCTGCACCGAAAGAGCCACCGACTTGGAAGGCGTCATTGAGTGTAACCAGCACCTGTTGGTCAATCAAGATGTTTGCGTCACAAGAGGAATAGCCGAGCTTCGTGGAGGAAAAACAAAGGATATACTCACGAATTTTGGCTACGAATACAAGCACGTATTCGCAAATCCCGGCTCCAACGATACAAGGACTCCTTCTCGTCGTCATCACGAATTCCACAAAGTGCGGTGGGGAAACACCGAATTATAACAGAGGAAAGTGCGAGACCTCTCCGTCAGAGCCCCTGCAGTTCGACTCGAGAGCGCGACGCGGTAAAGAAACAAGTCGACGAGATGCTACGCGACAACATTATCCAGCCGTACAGCAGTCCGTGTGCGTCACTTGTGGTGTTAGTGAAGAAGGAGGACGGGACACAGCGCTTCTGGGTTGATTATCTGCGTCTGAACAAAATCACAAAAGAAGGACGTGTACCCCATCCCACGGATAGACGACACCCTGGATCGACTTCACAACGCAACGTACTTTTCGTCGATGGACCTCAAGACCGGCTATTGGCAGATCCAAGTAGAAGAAAGAGACCGAGAAAAGACCGTTTTTATAACACCCGACGGCCTCTTTGAGTTCAAGGCGATGCCTTTCGGTCTTTGCTCAGCACCTGCGACGTTCCAGCGCGTCATGGACACCGTGCTGGCCGGATTGAAGTGGCAGACGTGCCTTGTAGCGTTTTCCTCGACCTTCGACGAGCATCTCCGGCGGCTTGAAGCAGTACTTCAAGCAATGAAGACCTCTGGACTGACCCTGAACCCAAAAAAGTGTCGATTCGCGTACGACTAGCTCTTGTTTCTGGGTCATGTGACCACAAAGTCTGGAGTGCGCCCAGACCCGTGGAAAACAGCTGCCATCGCCGACAAGAAGGTCGTGCGCCGATTTCTCGGCTTATGCGCCTATTACAGACGCTTCGTCAAAAACTTTTCACGGATCGCCGAAAAACTGACGCTTCTCACGAAGAGTAACGTGGAATTCAGGTGGAAAATGGCGCAAGTGCAAGCATTTCAAGAACTTAAGCGAAGCCTGCAGACGCCACCCATACTTGCGCATTGCGAGGATTGCGCCTATACGGAAATACACACCGACGCAAGCATGGTAGGGCTCGGTGCCGTCCTTGCGCAAAAGACTGACGGGCTTGAAAGGGTTATCAGTTATGCTACCCGGTCACTATCCAAGGCAGCAGCCAACTACTCCTCAACAGAAAAGGAGTACCTTGCCATCCTCTGGGCTACGTCAAAGTTTCGCCCCTACCTCAATGGAAGGCACTTCAAAGTTGTCAGTAACCATCACGCCCTATTTTGGCTAGCTAACTTCAAGGACCCTTCCGGTCGTCTCGCACGATGGAGTCTCAAGCTTGCTGAATTCGATAATACCGTCGTGTCGGGTACATGTCCGGACGAAAACACTCTGACGCCGACTGCCTGTCTCGTGACCCCGGCGCCGCGCCGCCGCAAGACGACGACGATGACTGCTTCCTCGGAACTATAAGTGCCGACGACCTCGCCGAAAAGCAACGAGTCGACGCGGAACTGGGGGGCCCTATGGAGTACGTCGAGTGGAAGACCGCCGTTGTTCCAAAGGTACTCAAGCGAAAACTGCCATCGTTTTTCTTACGGAACGGCATTGTCGTGAAGAACTTCTCGCCACTTCGAACCGACTACCTTCGTGTCGGGCCCTGATCATTGCGACCAGAAGTCCTCCAGGCCCTACACGATGACCCGACGGCTAGACACCTCGGTGTTTCCCGCACGCTCGCCAGAATACAGGAAAATACTACTGGCCACACCTCGCTGCCGACGTCGCCCAGTACGTTAAGACTTGCCGAGATTTCCAGCGACGGAACACACCGCCGACTAGGCCAGCGGGACTTCAGCAGCCATGGAACCACCTCACCGGCCGTTCCAGCAAATCCGGATGGACCTACTGGGGCCGTTCCCGATGTCGACTTCCGGCAACAAGTGGATCGTCGTAACAAACGACTACCTCACCCGCTACGCCGAGACAAAGGACTTGCCCAAAGGCAGTGCCGCCCAGGTAGCCAAGTTCTTCGTGGAGAACATAGTCTTGCGTCATGGCGCCCCAGAGGTCCTCATCACAGACACCTAACTCAGGCGATCTTCAAATACAGCGAGACGAGCCACCGCCTACCACCAGCAGACCAATGGCCTCACCGAGCGTCTAAATAAGACCATCGCCGACATGCTCGCCATGTACGTCGACGTTGAGCACAAGACGTGGGACGCCGTCCTTCCGTACGTGACCTTCGCTTACAACACGGCCGTCCAAGAAACGGCGCAGATGGCGCCGTACAAGTTGGTCTACGGAAGGAGCCCGGCGACGACGCTCGACGCCATGCTACCCTAACGTCACCGACGAAGAAAAGATCCAGTAGCACACCGACAGCCGTCGCTACAATCTGTGACGACGCTTCGTGGAATACCAGCCCGGCGATTGTGTCTGGGTCTGGACGCCGATACGCCGACGTGGGCTTAGCGAGAAGCTTCTTCGACGATACTTCGGACCGTACAGGGTACTTCGACGTCTTTTTTAGGGGCGAAGCTCCTTAAGGCGGCACCCCGTTCGTCCCTCGTAGTAGTCGTAGTAAGTCGAGTAGTGCGTAACCAGTCTTACGCTTTGACCTCCAAGGTGGTGCCGGTGGGGAGATTTTTCCTGTGCGTTGTTGAACAATAAACAATTCGCCAGCGTGCGCGTTAACTAAAAGCCGAATTCTTCTGTCTCTCATTCGCCATTAGCAGCCATTGGCAGTTCCAGTAGGAAAACGTTAGTAGCTAAAAGCCGACTTCTTCTGTCTCTCATTCCCATTAGCAAGCCATTGGTTTACCTCCAAGGTAGTGCCTGGTGAGATTCTCCTGTGCGTGATTAAACAATAAAAATTTTGTTCAAAACGCCGTTGATTGATGAAATAAACCAACGAAAGACGCCAGATGTTTTGTAAAAGCAAAACGAAAGAACGCCAGATGTTTCTAAAGCAAAACGAAAAGACGCCAGCTGCTTAACGAAAGACGCCAGATATTTTCTAAAGCAATGGTTTTTCTAAACAATGAAAATTCACAGCGTACATGTAAAATTAACAGTGAGCTGCAAGTCGTCATAACTCATCGAACCTTTAGTATAAACGCGCCCGATCTCACGTCGGTGATAATGTACTGGCAGAATTCACGGAAGATTCACGGTTTACCGATGAACCTCCGCAGCTTCGCCCACTCATCATCATTCACTCCGTGGATATGCTGTGATTTTTTTTAGGACCGTATAGCCTTTCCTCCTTGTATTACGGCAAACAAAGACAGCCTCTTCATAGTTTAAGTATATATATTGTAGCGACGCGTTCCTACTCTGTAATGGGTCGTCCTCTCGAACGCCTTCCAGTGGGTCGTTCTCTTCTCTGAGAGCACGCCCCCTCGTGCAGAGAGTCGCCCCGCTTTGACTGTCACTGCCGTGCGCCGTCGCCGAGTGCCCGTTAATAAACGTCTTGACAATTTGGTGGAGGTGCTGTGCCCTTTCAACAACTACGGTCCGCATTCGATGCCCTTGGAGCTTCGATCCCGTACCGTGCCTGCTACCATGACTCAAGATGCCGCCCAGCAAACGCCTCCTCTTGCACCGACGTGTCCGGGGGTCCCCCGCATCCGCGACCCCTATCTTCACCAGCGCGGATGGCACCGACGTCGAGGACTGGCTCGCGATCTACGAGCGTGTGAGCGTCCCAATAAATGGGACGAGGCAGGCAAACTGAGCAACCTTGTTTTTCTACCCTCGCGGGTGTGGCAAGTCTATGGCACAACAACCACGCATCGATTTCGCTACGTGGTCCGCTTTCAAGACCGCATCATCGACGTGGTTTGGCCGCCCTGCCGTTCGCAAGCTGCAAGCCGAACAGCGTTTACGGGGAACGAGCCCAGCAGTCCGCGAGTCCTTCACGAGCTACATTGAAGACGTGCTCGACTTGTGCAAGAAAGCCAACGCAACCATGTCTGAAGCCGACAAGATCCGGAACGTCATGAAAGGCATCGACGACGATGCTTCACTATATGCTACTCGCTAAAAACCTTCGCACTGTGGCAGAGATCATCACGCTGTGCCAAAGCTACGAGGAGCTACGCCGGCAGCGGCTTATGACGCGTCGACCTCCATCGCGCGACGCCGATCTCGCTGGCTTGTCGGCCGTGTCGGACCACTCCGTCTTACTCCGCCGAAATCAAGTCATTCGTGCGGGAGGAAATTGCCCGCCAGTTTCCTTACTGGCCTTTTCTCACCCGCAGGATGTTGTTTTCTCACCCGTAGCCAAGCTTCGGGCAACATGACAGAGTTCCCCAAACCTACGTCCGTCAAAGAACTGCGCAGTTTCGTAGGACTATGCTCCATACATTCGGCGCTCATCCGAAACTTCGCGACTATCATATCACCGCTGACGAAGCTCCTTGGAAAGTAAACGGGCCCCTCAATTCGTGGTCGACAGAGGTGCGACGACGCTTCGCAAAGTTCCGTCGTTTGTTGACGTCTCCTCCCATTCTACGCCACTACGACCTACGGCCCCTACAGAGGTACACACGGACGCCAGCGGTGTTGGCCTCGGTGCTGTCCTTGCGCAGCGCAAACCTGGGTTCCCGGAATATGTCGTCGCATATGCAAGTCGTACGCTTACTAAAGCCGAGACCAACTACAACCGTCACGGAGAAAGAATGCCTGGCAATCGTTTGGCCCTTACAAAGTTCCGACCTTACTTCTATGGTCGCCCATTTGATGTCGTCACCGACCATCATGCATTGTGCTGGTTGTCGTCATTGAAGGATCCCTCAGGCCGTCTTGCCCGTTGGGCACTTCGCCTGCAAGATTACGACATCCGCGTGCTGTACCGCAACGGACGTCAGCATGCTGACGCCGACGCCCTGTCGCGCTCTCCCTTGCCTGACGACAATGCCCACAACTCAGCGTCACACTTTGTCGTTTCTTCCATCGATATTCACACCATCGCTACCGAGCAGCGCAAGGATCAATGGATTGCCTCACTGATAGACTTGCTGACTGATCCATCGGCCACACCATCCACTCGCTTGTTGCGTCGTCAAGCCCACCATTTCGCCGTTCGCGACGACCTGCTCCACCGACGCAATTACAACGGCGACGGCCGCCAGTGGCTACTTGTAATACCCCGCAGTCTGCGTTATGACATATGCGAGTAGTTCCACTCTGATCCGCAGTGTGCACACTCTGGGGTATCGAAAACCTACCACCGCATTCGCCAACGTTACTTTTGGCGAGGGATGTACCGCTACGTGGAGAAGTTCGTTCGCTCCTGCATCGATTGTCAGCGCCGCAAAACTTCAACGCACCTGTCGCCAGCAGGTCTGCAACCTCTACCTTGCCCTGACCGACCGTTTGGGCGCGTTGGCATCGATTTATATGGGCCACTTCCCTGTCGTCCGCTGGTAACCGCTGGGCCATCGTCGCTGTAGACCACCTCACGCGATACGCTGAAACTGCTGCCCTCCTGCGGCTACAGCGAGCGATGTGGCCTCCTTCCTGCTCCACCGATTCATGCTGCGTCATGGTCCACCCCAGGAGCTGCTCAGTGATCGAGGGCGTGTCTTTTTGTCGGAAAGTCGTCGAAGCCATTCTCAAAGAGTGCAACGTTGTTCACCGCAAAACTACTGCTTACCACCCGCAGACGAATGGCCCTCACCGAACGCTTCAACCGCACGCTAGGTGACATGCTCTCGATGTACATCGCCGCCGACCACACGAATTGGGATGTCCATTCTGCCCTTCGTCACGTACGCTTACAATACCGCTCCTCAGAGCACTACTGGTTTCTCACCATTCTTCTTATTGTATGCAGGCACCCGTCGCACACCATCGACACAATCCTTCCCTACAAGCCGATCGATCTGAATGTGCGCCTATTTCTGCTACAGCCAGACTTGCTGAGGAGTGTCGCGAGCTCTCCAAGACCTTTACTACGCATAGCCAAGAGCAGCAGAAAAGCATTCGCGGTGCCACCACCAGTTCTGCGCCCACGTTCCTTCCTGGAGCTCTCGGTATGGCTCTCGGTCCTACCTCTGCACCTGGCCTCTCTTCCAAACTACTGCCCAAGAACGAAGGCCCTACCGTGTCGTCGAATGCACATCCCCGGTGAACTACCTGATCGAACCCGTCGCCCTCTCGGACATGCGCCGTCGAGGGCGCGACATTGTCAACGTGGCGCGCCTGAAGCCCTACGATGACCCGCTCATAGTGACAAGTTGCTAGGTCGCCAGTCGGCTCCCTTTTCGTAGCCGGGGTAATTGTAGCGACGCGCTCCTACTCAGTAATGGGTCGTCCTCTCGAACGCCTTCCAGTGGGTCGTTCTCTTCTCTGAGAGCACGCCCCTCGTGCAGAGAGTCGCCCCGCTTTGACTGTCGCTGCCGTCGCCGAAAGCCCGTTAATAAACGTCTTGACAATATATACATATATATATATATACCTTCACACCTACAAAGAAGGTGGGGGCTCCTCCTCCGGCAAAACTGCCCCCCCCCCTGTTTGTCTATCCGATATATCTGCCTTTTGATTAAGGTGGAGGTGTAGCTGTTCAATGTTCATGCAGAGGTAGATTACAACTGATCCGCACAGTACTCTCCAATGATATGGCTGCTAGCCGAGAACTGGCTGCGTGTAGAAATAAGCCCCTGAAAGGCTTCACATACCTGCTCACCGATCTTCTTGATGTCTTCTGCCCTTAGCCGGCGCAACAAGACCCCCACCCCCCAGCAGCCTCTGTAATATGCAAACAAGGACACAAGAAAGAACAGACACCACAAAAATATCACATCAGAGAATGAAGAGCTGGCTGATTAGTCATTTTTAGCAATTTATCACTTTATATAGAATCTCCAGTGTTTGAGAGAGAGTATTGTCAACAAAACTTGAGCCCACAAAAAAGTGCCACAATGCAAGTACTTTGAGGGACCGTGGTCACCTGTTCGTCTGATCAGGAGTTCAACTTATCAGCAAAAACGCTGAATGGAGTGGACATCAAATTGGGCAAAATGACAAGAAAAAGCATTTTATTGGCTCAGCTTGATAAAAACAGTGCCTTAAGTATTTATACGAATCTAACGAGCACCCGATTTTGCGGGTTCAAAAATAGAAATGCTCATCAAGAAATGCCGAATTTTAATAATAAAACTGTAACACGCTTCTATGTTGATTAGAAAGAAAAAAAGAGAGACAAGCACAATTTTCCTTCGAAGAATGTAAAATTTATTCTCATGGCACTCATGGCAGTTCATTTTCTTCTGTGGGCATGTTTTGCTGGCTCTAAGACCACTTCTGGTTAGGCCTCGGTCGCGTGCTGTTACCTTGACAAAGTATTTTAAGCTGACTTGCTTCAGAAAGTCTACAAGCTTTTGTTTGAGGTCCGGATACTTTCCCATAGTAACTTTTCCTGATGGACGGGCAGCTGAGGATATCCCATCGTGCTACTCACAGTCACAATCCTTGCGCGCACGAAAAAGACAGGCCGAAGGTATATTCAGTATGCAAAATAGCCTTCCTTTGTCGTACACTTCCATAATAAAGTGGCTCATCCCAATTTGCACTGCACTGAGAACAGATACAACTCGCACAGGTCATATGCGAACTAACGCAAAATGACCACAAAATGTGCTCGGCCGCCATTCTGTGATGGCAATGACAATGCACCTGACCCTCTGACGGGAGTGCTAGCACCAGAAAATTGGTTCTGTTTCGTACTCGGTTGTAATGCACAGACATTTTTTGTTCTCGTTGTCGCTTTCATTCTTTTCACTCCACTAGCGTTTGCTCCATGTATTTGTCCCTCTGACCACCGCGGGGGGGGGGGAGTAGGGGGGGGTCCCAAGCTCTTGTGCTCTTCTCTTCTTTGCACTTCAGCTGGGAAACCAAAGAACAGGGAGGGAATACAAAAGGACACAATGGCTTGGAGGCCCCAGTTGTAAATCCCCCAACTCTTTTTGCGGCTTTCTTTGATGATAAAGCTGGCACCTCCTCCCCCACAGGCTGGGGGTGAGGGGGATACCAGCTCTATCCGCTGACCTTTCTTTTTCGTTTATCTCGCGCCCTTCGCGTCGTGGTTCGCTTGGCGTCTTTGCTCCAGGAAGCACTTTTCTTCCTTTTTCTTTTCCCTCGGTCACCTGAATGCCCCACCAAAACTGCAATGTTCATTTCACAGAATTGCCACGTTCACGGTCACTGCGAAAGTTAGTCGTAACAGGAGAGTACAGTTAGGTGTGCGTCATCAGCAGTTTTTTTTGCATTGAGTCTATGGGAAATCAAACAAATTGTTCCATGTTGCTCGGAATAAGCGAGAATTCGTCTTAACCGAGTTCGTCTTAACAGGAGTTTACTATACCTTTGTCGGAACTGAGCATCAAGCTGATACAGAAGTTTTTCTCTCAAGCCTCGACTACACTCAAACCTCATTAATAAAGTCACATCTGCCAGGAAAATAACTTGGTTATATCTGAAAATTTGTTATAAACCATTTATTTGTAACACTAGCTATGACAAGACCATTGTTCATTTACTTCGTTATAACCGATAATTCGTTACCTCCGTATTCTTTATATCGAGGTTTGAGTGTATTCTAAATGCACAATAGCCCTAACCCCATCGGCGTCACTTGTACTAGTACTTGATTTCATCGCCAGGACTTGACTCATCACCTTGCCGTTTTCGTTTCATCAACCTATACATCTGCACGACTGTTTCGCTCGCTTTGGTGTTTCTTTTCACTAGAACAGATTTTTCAATATAAAAAAAAACTATTTTCAGTGGTATCTCGAGATTCATGACTATCAGTGTGCAACTCTGCAGTGTAATCGTGATTCAGTGTGATCCATGTCACCATTCAGAACATTTTGAACTTAGGTATGGCCATACTGATTGCTATGAATGTAAACTCCACATAAAGTGAGAATGTCTCACCAGCGGGAGGCAGCCACAGGCACTGCCGGAGCAGCGCCTGCCGGCGGTGCCCCTCCTCCAGGGGGCGAGCGGGGGCGCTCGCAGGTGGGTCGTAGTGGTCCTCGGCGTCAGCGTCCTGATAATATACGCCATCAGCCTGTCGGAGGATTTTCTCGTGAGTCTGGGTGCCCGTCATGAGCAGGACTCTTCCGCCATTGCCGCCGTCGCGGACAATCGCTTCAATCACGTCTAAATTTAAAAAAACACTCTCTTTGTAAAAATATGCGAGGACAGAGTGGTTATAAACAACATCGATAGAAAAGAGCTTAAGTGATCCGTTTATTCACAAGTAAGATAAAGCCATGTAGGAACTTTTTTACATGAGGTAAGAAAAAAAAAACTCGGTCCCTGAGGTCCATCATGAGCCAATCTTGTCCACGCATGACGATCGAAGGCCTATCCAGTGGTACCCAACCCACCCTGATCCTATGCAAACAGATTCTACTTAAGGGCTGCAATCGCTCAATGTCATCCCTGAACCGAACACTTTGTTGCTCTAGCCAGTGCTTCTCGTCTCTTGGTATCCAGATAAGAAGTCAAACAGGGCCCCCTTAAGTGCGGAATGAATGCTTTGCCAGCAGAACTGAGTACCTCTGTGGGGAACATCTACAGCAAAGCGTTGTCCGAGGAAAGCTTGGAAAAGCAGGCATCAGTAATTTAAGGGGTGACTATGCTCTTAGAAACAGCATCTGGGTATATAATCAATTTTTCGAACATTACTTCTGTAACGTACTGCCGCAAGTGCTGACCAAGTATTTCGAATTTTGGACTGATAGTTCAGCCACAATGAATACTTATGCCACAAGAAAAAGTAAGATTTTTGACTGAAAGTACAAAAGTAGGGTCGTGCGAATATTCGAAAACTTTCGAATATCGAAGCGAACGATATGATATTAGATTCGACCTTCGAATCGAATATGACTATTCGAAAACTTCGAATATTTTCGAACTATTTCGAAGTCTGTTAAAACGTGAAAAAAATAAATAAAACCACAAATGCGCCGCGATTTGCACGGCACAAAAAAATCACCCCTTTATTTGTGAAATAACCTCCGCTACATTGCGTATATTTCATGGTGACGGTCGTTGCAAAGGCCGCAGCAGACTGGCGGCAGGCCCGCCCTCGAGCAACATTTCTGGTATAATCGTTGCCCTTGAGGTTCGCTCGCTCGTTCCGACACCGGCGGAGTGTAGATTCGCCATTTAAAAACGCCTAGGAGCTTCACAATTCGTGAGCTTTTCTCAGCATGGCTTTCCGTTTGAAGCGGAAAAGAATAAACACTAATGCCGAGCCTTGATCTCCCCTACACGCCAATGAGGCCACTAGTGCGACAATCGTACGTCCGAGGCAGTACAGTACCGGAGGAATGCCCTAAGAACGGACAGTATCATAACTGCCCTAACAGCCATTGCGAGAAACTACGCTAACAGAGCGTAGATTCACGCAATGTACCAGAGAACATCTATGTAAGTCGTATGCAACGTTGCTAAGACGAACTTGTGATGGATTCGGATTTGGATGCGCGTGTACTTGTTGCCACCACGCATCCCAAAGCTGCTGAAATTCACTTTCCGCTCAAATTAAGCTCGCCGCGGTTTTGTTTTTTCTTGCTAGCGTATTTGATATTAACGCGAGGGTGGACTTGCAACGACAAAAACTTCTAAAAGGAAAACTTGCATAGTGATCGAGTAGATATGTAAAACTATTTTAGGACGGTAAAATGAAGGAAGCTGATATCTTAGCGGTAGTAGGTATTCGGTCAGGCAACCCCTAGCTGTCATAGCCCTTTGTGTATTGTTTTGCGCTTGTGAACGTGCTCGGCGCATGCGTCTTTGCTGCAAGTGCTGAACTTTAGGGAAAACAACAGTTTGGTAGCCCTGTTGCTCGATTGCGTGCACGACTGGCCTAGCGCAACCATGGACGAGCCGACGCAATGTGTATTCCGGAGTGCCATCTGGGAGTTCTTCGAGCGCGGGGCCAGTGACGCGACTGGCCGCACGTGTAAGATGCGCCTTAAAACACCTACAGGCACAACCACCCTCGTCAATCACCTGAAGCATCACCCTGATCCATTCAAGCAATTTGAAAAGCTCCGTGCCGCCGAATGCTCAAAAAAGGCGAGTGGCCCAAAAAAGACGACGGGCATAAAGACGGCAGACGCAAGTGCAGCGAGCTGCAGTTACTTCAAGCTGACCTTAAAAGGAGACAGTCAGCGCGCAAAAATGCTAACTACGAAGGTTGCACAGTTCATGGCCGCTGGCTTGCATTCGTATTCTATCGTCAAGGAGCCCGGCTTTTTGTCCTTGACGCACGCTGCAGTGCCAGAGTACAAAGTCCCATCGAGGACTACGTTTTCCTGGAGCGAGGACTACGTTTTCCAGGAGCGTCATGCCAGAACTTTACGCCAAGGAAAAAGAGCAGATTAAAGGTGCGCTGCGCCATCACTTCAACCATGGTACCCCATGCTACCCGGTCACAACCGACGTCTAGGCCTGGGGATAGTTACGTCTCGTTTACATGCCACCTGCTCGATGAAGAGTTCACTCTTCACAATTACCATCTTGCATGCCGGCACATGCCCGAGGGCCATGCTTCTGAAAACTTGAGAACGTCCTCCTTGATTTAGCCGAGGAATGCGGACTGCCTCAAGGCATACCAGTCTTCATTGTAACTGACAATGCCAGAAACTTCCTGGGTGCTGCATTGCGAACAGGATGGTTAAGCATTCAATGCTTTGCACACACCTTGCAACTGTGCATAAACTGTGCAAAGCGAGATACTCCAAACTTCGAGCAGCTGTGCATCAAGGCACGTGGAATTGTATGCTACCATAAGAGGAGCTCCCTGGCCAGGAATCGCCTCAAGGAACTTCAAGCAAGCATGGGCTTAGAACCCGTTGTAATCCAGGACGTGGTAACACGTTGGAATAGCGAGTACGAAATGA